>NW_028274813.1:55387803-55539318 GCF_037043125.1 Eumetopias jubatus
CCTGGTGTTTTATTACTCACATATTCAATCAAAGACTTGAGAGACTCCCTGCTGATCCTGCTAGTCTCTAGATCTTCTTCTCTGTATCCTTTCCTCTGCAGTGTTTGGCCCCATAAATTGTAGTTGCCTTGGCATCCCTGAAATTGGAACTGTGTATCCTCAATGTGGTGATATCAAACAGCCCCATATACAGCCCCATTCCCTGTCCTACAGCCTGAAAACAGAAGAGTAGGGAAAATCATAGGATTTACCTCATTTGGTTCCTTTCTGTTAGAGATTGTTGTCCTACTTTGCCCATGTTCCAGTGTCTGAAAACTGTTATTTCCTGTATTTGGTCTAGTTTTTATCTCCTATATATATATCCTAGTTGTTTACAAAAGGACAATAAGTCTGTTTCCTGTTATTCCATCATACCTGGGAGTGAAAGCCACTTCCAGGTTTTTTTTTGTTTTTTTTAAGATTTATTTGACAAAAGAGAGAGAGCTCGAGAGCATGAGTTGGGGGAGGGACAGAGGGAAAGAATCTTCAAGCAATACCTGGCTGAGCACACAGCTCCACATGGGGCTCCATTTCACAACCGAAGAAATCACTGCCTGAGCTGAAACCAAGAGTCAGATATTTAACCTCCTGAGCCACCCAGGCATTCCCCGGTTTCTTTTAATTAGTGTTTACATAAGAACTTCCTTCATTATTTCACTTTAATCTATATCTATATATTTTAAATGATTTCTTTTAAAGAGAATAGGAATTTGCATTTTATTATGGTCTGACAATCTCTACAGTTACAATTTTTGGACCATGTATTTAATAAGATTGTTGATACAGTTTGCTGAATTCTTGCTTCTTATTTGTGTCAATTATTCTTCCTTTTTCCTTCTAATTTTTTTTGAATATAGTTGACATACAATGTTACATTCATTTCAAGTGTACAACATAGTGATTCAACTTCTCTATACATTAGCCTATGCTCACTACAAAGAGGTGTAGGTACCATCTGCTACCATACAACACTATTAAAATATCATTGACCATATTCCCCATGCTGTACCTTTTATCCCTATGACTTATTCATTCAATAACTGGAAGTCTAAATCCCCCACTGCCCTTCATCCATTTTGCACCTCCTGTTTTCCTCTTTTGATCTGTATTGTTTTGGATTAACTGAGTATAAGCTTCTATCCTCACTATTGCCTTATTAGCCACACCTTTTTATTTAATGTGACATTTACTCTAGGGCTTACAATATACATCTTTCACTTATCACCATCTACCATCAGTATTATACTACCTTTCATATAGATTAAGACCTTTCAACAGTATACATTGTGGGTTTTTTTTATATTGTCATACATTTTTATTTCTACCTATTTGCTAAAGAGCCATCATTTCCATTATTTTTCATATCTTGCAAAACATTTGTGTGTCACACTTACATTTATGCTCCTATGTTTTCATTTGTGATACTCATTATTTAGGCTGAAAGTTTTTACATTTTCTGTAAAAAGCCAGACAATAAATTGTTTAGGCTTTACTGGCTATATATAGTTTCTGTTCAATATGCTTTTTCTTTTTTAAAAAAATAACATTTTAACAATTTAACAATGTAAAAAACATTCTGACCTCTCAGGCTGTTCAAGAAATAGAGAGAGACACATCCTCAAATAGAGCTGCAGGCTGAATTTTACCAAATCCTCATTTAGATGCTTAAGTTTATCAAGTGTCATTTTCATTTTTCACAAGTGCTTCCTTTCATATTTCTTATTACCAACATCTGATAACAGTGAGATCTGTAAGCTTTTGTTTGACTAAAAAGTCTATCTTCATTTTTGAAGCATATTTTTTGCTCGAAATTCAATTTCAGGTTCACATTTTTTTTTTCTTTCAGCACTTTAATGAGGTTGTTCCTCATTGTCTTCTGGCAAGTTTAACTTCTGTCAAGTCTACAATCATTCTTCTTTGTTCTTTTATGCAGAAATGTAATTTTTCCCCTGGCTACCATTTATTTTTTCTCAATTACTGGTTTTTAGTTTTTTGATTAGAATGTGCTCTGGTGTGGCTTGTTTTTTTTATACAGCATGGTTTTGCTGATTTGTTTATTTTTCCATGAATTAAATTGGCCATCATCTCTTCAAATACTACCTAGACCCTTCTGTATGCTCTCCAATTAAATGTTAGCCTACCTGATATTGTCTCACTGGACATGATAATCAGTTTATCTACAGTCTCTTTCTCCAGGATTTTTCCTATATTGTTTTTATTGCTACATCAAGTTCACAGATCTTTTTCTTCTATGTCTGTTACTATTCCCATTCAGTTTTTTTTATTTTGTCGTTACATTTCAGATATTGAATTTATGTCAAATAGTTTCATCTGAGTCTTTTGTAACCTTAATGACTCTTCACTTCATGTTCAGGCTTTATTTTAAATCCTTTAACACATTAGATGTGTAATTGTTCCTTTAAACTTCTTGTCTACTGATTCCAGCTTTGATTTTTCTGCATCTGTTTTTAATGATAGAAACTATTATCAGAAGACAAATCTATTTTCCTACTTCTTGCCATGCCTAGTAATCTTGACTATAATTTGCAGTTTTACAAATCATTTTGTTTAATGAATTTTCTTGTATTTCTCTAAAAGATTATTGAAATTTGTTCTAGGTCACAATTTATCTACATTCCTTCACTTTATTCCTTTTGACACTTGATTTCACTTTGGACAGGTTCAGAGCAGATTTACCTCTGGGGTTTGTTTAGTCCTATAACTAAGGTGTGACCATTTTGGCCACTATAGGATGCCCTGTGTATTGAGGGTTTTTTTTTTTTTTTAATTCGGTATGATGAGAATGCAAATTGTTTTCAACCCCGTGTGATCTCCATGAATTGTTTTGCCTATTGCTTCTTAGTAGTTCCATCCCTGGCCTCCTTGGAAGGTGGATCAATATTCAGCCAAATACTTGAGAGGATCCTTCTGCAGGTCTCCATAACACATCCTCTTCTCTCCTCCCCTCCTCCCTAGAGTTTCCTCTTCTATCTACCTATTTACCAATCATCAATCTCCTCTATTTCTGTATTCTGCCCTTAAAGTTATACTCACTTTCGTTTCTGCAAGTAACAGCCTATCTTCCCAACTCAACTGGATTATGTTTGGATCCCCCCCGACATTTTCTATGACACGGATAGGAACTTTTTCTAGATAATATGCTAGAAGTCAAAGGTATCATATTTCCCTTTTCTCATGAGATTCTCTCATGTGATCCATGATCACAGACCTATGATGCCTACATTCAATGTTTGCAAATAGTTATTTCTCCACCCACCCCCCAACTTTCTTGTAGTTTACATTTGTAATCGGGTGATTCTCATTGCAGTTAACCCTCTGTGGGTGAACATAAAACTGAAAAAGCACCTTTAAATAATACATAGTTCAGTGTACACATTTTTGTGTTAGCCTAAACTAACCACAACCCTAGTCATGAATCATAGCCTTTTATTATTTCATTTTGATGGCAAGCAAAACATGGAATTTGCTCCTAATCAATAGAATATGGCACAAGTGAAGGATTGTGTATGCAGTTAAATACCCTAATCAATTTACTTTAAGTCAATCAAAAGGGAGATTATTCTGATAGCCCTAATCTATTCGGGAAAGTCATTTAAAAGATGGTCTAGAAGTCAGAGATTTGGAGAAGAGACTATTGCCGACCTTAAAAAAATCCATTTAAAAAGCTGCCGAGAAATCTTTACCACAATGAACTGAAATCAGTCAACAACCTGAGACCAGTTGCCAAGTGGATCCTTGCCTATTGAGCCTTCAGATGAGAATGCAGCCAACCAATACCATGATTTCAGTCTTATGAGACTCTAAGCACAGAGCTCAGCTATGCAGTTCCCAGCCTTCTGACCTACAGAAATGGTTACAGAAAATGATTGATATTTTAAGTCATTTAGTTTGTGGTAATTTATAAAGCAGCATAGAACACTAATTAAACTAAACATAATGAACTATTCAAATGATTCTAACTGTTCATTAAACTGCATTAAATGCAGCAGCTACAAATGAAGACACACCATTCACTAAATTGCCACAAGTTAGTACTGTGGTCTAATTTTCCAAATGGTAACACTTACTGATCACCACCTTCTCTATTCTCAGACCTCTTCTTTAGAGAACCTAAACTCCAGGAATCTCTTGACCCTAATAGGACCCCTATTTCATTTTCCTTTGTCACCTTTACATCTTTACTCTTATACAGCATAAAACATAAGGCTAATTATTAATGTCATTCCCTCATAAATATTCTGGTTTCACTTGTCCCTTCCTTGCTTTGCCATACTATAGGAGACAAACCTCAAAGCTGGAAAAAACAACTCATCATTCCCAGTTGTTTTGTTTTACTCACCAAAATTATCTACCAAAAAAAAAAAAAATCCTTAAAACCAGAATGGCTCCTCCCAGGGTAAAGTTATGACAAAATTACCCTAAATTACTATTACATATTTTCTTTTACTCTGTACTTCACCAGGCTCACTTAGAGCTTATGACCTTTGCTTCTACTTTGCTGAAAGAAAGCAAAGCTCACAAGAGAACTTCCACATATTTCCATCCCACATCAGAACCCCTAGTATTATCTGTACCTGCCTGTTCCCTATGTATTTCCACTTAAAGCCAAGCAGTCCCTCCATTTTTACACTTGTTTCCATCTTCTCTAGTGAACTTAGGGACATTACTGCAACAGTTTCTTCCTCTTTCTTCTACAACATCAAAATATCCCTCTACTGGATTATTCATCTTATTTTGGAACCATATTATTTCACTCATATTTTTCCATCAAGTACTGTTTCGTATCCTTGTTGACTTTTAAAAATTAGTACTTCTCAGAAAAACTGCCCATAATCTCTGTTGTAGGCTGTGTTGTGTCTGTCCCCCCAAAAGCCTCCAATACCTAACAATGTTACTATAATTGAAGATAAGGTGTTTAGAGTGCTAAAACAGTTAAGCAAGTTAAAATGAGGAGAAAGAGTCACCACACTGATAGGCATCTAAGTTAGGGCCACCACCCTGGTGGACCCAAAAGAAAGAGCACTGAGCCAAACAATTATTTTTAAGCCTTAAAATCGTATGTGATTTTCCCTGCTAATTTTCAGACTTGCTTAGGTCCTGTGATCTTTCCTCCTCTTCCCTAATTTCTCCCTTTGGGAATTATAATGTCTGTCTTATACCTGTAGAAAACTGTATTTTGTAAACAGATATCTCCTCTGGTTTCACAGGTTCACAGCTAATGAGGAACTTTGCTTTAGGATGAATTATACCTTGATTCTCAACCATAGCTGATTTAAAGGATATTTGGGTGAGATAATGAATTTAGAGTTAATGTTGGAAAAGGTGGAGACCCAGGGGCAGCTGGGATGTGTGAACATATTTTGTACCAAGGCCATGAAGTTTGGGGGACCAGAGGGCAGAGTGCTTTAGGCTGAATTATTTCTTGCCAAAATTCACATTGAAGTCCTAATCCCAAATATCTCAAAATGTGACTACATTTGAAAACACAGTCTTCAAAGAGGTAATTAAGTTAAAATGAGTTGAGTACAGCTGGCCCAAATCAAGTATCACTGGCGTCCTTATAAGAGGTAGTTATTAGGAAACAGACACAGGGAAGAAAGACCACATGAAAGCCAAGAGAAGAGATGATTGTTTACCAATCAAGGAAAGAGGCCTAAGAATGAAGGCAACCCTGCTGATATTTTGATCTTGGATATACAGCGTCCCAAACTGTGAAGAAATTCATTTCTGTTATTTAAGCCAACCAGTCTGTGGCATTTTGTATGGCAGCCATAGCAAACATTCTCCTTTTTTCTCACTTATCCAAACTCTAATTATGCTTGTGTCCTCATTTTGTAATTAAAACTCTTGTTGTTAACATCATCAAAAAACTTCACGTTGTGAAATTCAATGTTTCTCTCTCATATTACACATCCCATTTGACCAATTATCAGCATTCAATACAAATGATCAGTATCACTTCTTTGATAACTTTTTTTCATCTGGTTTCCAGAACTTTACACACACTGGGCATACCTCCTACTCCATTGTTTTTCACCCCTACTTTTTAAGATTAGAGTGCCTAAATCCTTTGTTGTCTTCTTTACTATGAATATGCAACTAATTCCACATTTTAATTTCTATCTCTAGTAAGACTCTCCAAAATATAGCGGCCTCTTTGATAACTTCACTTCTCTGTTTAGTAACATCTCAAATTCAACATGTCCAAAATCGACTCCTATGTCCCCCAAATCTATTCCCTTTAGCATCTCTATATTTTATGATATATTTGCTGTACTAGTTTGGGTTCTCCAGAGAAACAGAACCAGTATACTGGGAGACAATGAAAAATATTTTTAATCTCAATCCACTAATGCCATCAATTCTCTTAAAGTGCAATGAAGAGAAGTGCTATCCCCATTAAGACATGATTGAAGCATGCGAACAAACCGATGAAGAATACCAAAGGTCTATTTTTATAGCCATTTCTTCATGTGTTTTATTACAACATAGAAAACCAAAAATAACACTATATTTTACTGTGGGCAGTTATAGTGTCCATTAATAGTTACTCAGGTGAAAGTAAATGGTGGGGACAAGAATATAATGGTGAATAAGCAAATCCTAGTCTTTCTTATCAGTAGGCTAAAATCTAATACATGAGATCATTTGTAAGACTGTAATAAAAAGCAAAAATATCTTAAATATTATGGAAAAGAAAATATAATTTCCTTGTCTATGGAACGTGTAACACTATTCATGTGGGAAATAGGAAGGAGTGGAGGTGGCATGGAGAATTTTCAGAACTAAATTTTCAGTTAATAATAATAATGATAGCAATAATATCTTTGCTTCTTTGCCCATTCACTTCCCCCATCAACAGGTCCATCTCAAACAACTGGCTATTCTCTTTTCTCTGTCACCTTAAAACTTAGGCATTCGCTATAATGTATTTATTAAGATATTCCCATCCTTTACTTTGAGGCATTCCTCACTAGATTTTGAACTCCTGGATAGCAGTAGTTATGTTCTCATTACTATATCATTGTTTCCTGAAATTAAGTTCTAGAAACTGGAATAATGAAATCCCTGATATTAATGTGTTTCGATGGCCTATTGCACTTGCTAGGTACCTTACATATGTGTTTGCTCAATAGATCAAGATAACGCTCCCAGAAAAACCTTAAAACATAAATTTCCTTCCTGAAATATATTTCCCGTATGTTCTACTAGAGTCATATTTTCTTTTTCTTGTCTTTTGGTGATGCTGTGTCTCCAATGAGGTTAATTGGATTTTAGAGAGTAGCATGCCACTATCAATCTTGGGAGAAATTCTTTGAGTGTGCTATAGTGGGATACTATTTACCAGAGATAACTGAAAACCTCACTGACAAGATGGTCCTACAAAGGACAAAATATCAAAATAATGATGCTGAAACAATTGCAAATTCACACGGAAATGCCAGGCGGAACACTCTTGAACCAAGTGACAGAATAAAAGAATAATTTACTAAGGTATTTCCTATCTACTGTACCTCACCCCTAAAAACACATTGAAGCTATGTTGAAAACTACATTACAAGTTATTGCTGCCCTGAGCTGCAATAACATGTAAAACGTCAGCAATGTACCTACTATAAACACTTTGATAAAGCATCTTAATACATTACTGCCTCCAGGAGTGGAGACCATGTTTATGGAATTGGGGAGTTATGACCCCATCTGTTATGTATGTCGAACGGCTTACCCAAGGTAAAAAAGGCTGCCATGCAACTTCACACATATCAGACAGGGATAGTGGTACTTGGCAAGGTGAATAAAACAACAACAACATTTGTTTCTTAGCTCATTTCCCTCACTCCGACACCTGGCTAATATATTGCTGTTAAAATGGACTCTGAAAAACAAACTGAGGGTTCTAGAGGGGAGGGGGGTAGGGGGATGGGTTAGCCTGGTGATGGGTATTGAGGAGGGCACGTTCTGCATGGAGCACTGGGTGTTATGAACAAACAATGAATCATGGAACACTGCACCAAAAACTAATGATGTAATATATGGTGATTAACATAACAATAAAAAAATAAAAAAAAATAAAACAGAAATCAAATGCAAATAAAAGTAGTTAAAGAAAAAAAAATCTCTCATACAGTATTAATCATGCTACTTTCCTTAGAGAGCTTTCTTAACCCATGTTCAAAGATAGTATTAAAAATTCACTCAAATGTAAAGCACCAACAAATGAGTCACTAAAAATAAAGGGGGAAAACTTCCTTTTATGAATTGAAAAGGTCATTCAAATTACTGCTTCCTGCCATTTCCTATGATCAAAACAACTCCATATGAATTACATCCTGTCTTCTAATATAAGTGCTCACTGGTCAGCTATTCACAGACAGGCTACCATAACCTGGGAGCTAATTAGAAATGCAGAATCTTGGGCTCCGCTCCAGACCCACTGAGTCAGAATCGGCAATTCAACAAGATCCTCAAGTGATCAAAGGGCAGATTAAAATTTGAGGAGCACTCGCTAGGATCAAAGCAAATGGAAGAATTAACCTAGAATGGAGGTATTACAATCTGTGTCTGCAGAGATTTAGGTTAGTATTTTTTAAGTGATGTATGTTCAAGTTTGTTTGTGAAATGTTAGACTAAGTGAAATAAGCAGCTGTTTCTACTGCTCAACTGACAGTTCATAGTAAGTTCATGTGTACTGTCGCTCTCCCAGAGAGGTATATGGTGTGCTGGATTCCTTCCTTAAAGAATGGAGAAATATCCAGTCACTCAAGTGAATTACTGCATGCCCAATATATACTAGCCCTGAACAGGTAAAAGAATATACTTCTTTAAAAAGGAATGATATAGGGGCGCCTGGTGGCACAGTGGGTTAAGCGTCTAACTCTTGGTTTAGGCTCAGGTCATGATCTCGGGTCATGGGATTGAGCCCCAGTGGGGGCTCTGGGTGCTCAGTGTGGAGTCTGCCTGAGACCCCCCACCCAACCTGTGGGCATTCTCTCTAAAATAAATAACTGTTTTAAAAATAAAAAAATAAAAAGAAATGATATAGCTTCATGTATTTCTATTACTTCAGTAATGTAGACTTCTAATATCTAGTTTATTAAAAAGGAACTACAGATATTCCTTGACATGCAATGGAGTTACATACCAGTATTTTCAACTTATGATGGGTTTAAGTAAAAAATGCAGCTAATACACATAAACTTCTGAACATCATAACTCAGCCTAGCCTAACTTAAACATGCTCAGAACACTTACATTAACCTACAGTTGGGCAAAATCATCTAACACAAAGCCTATTTTATAACAAAATGTTGACTATTTCATATAACGTACTGAATACTGAACTAAAAGGGGAAAACAGAATAGCCGTTTGTACAGCAGGGTTCTGTGTCAGCTGTTCACCCTGGTGATCATTTGGTCGATGGGGAGCTGTGGCTGCCACCACCCAGCATCGCAAGAGAATATCATACTGCTTAGTATCGTACCATCCCAAGAAATGATCAAAATTCAAAATTTCAATTATCGTTCCTACTGAATGCATATTGCTTTCACATCGTAAAGTCAAAAAATTCTAAGTTGAACTCTCAGTCAGAGACTGTAGATATTTCTGTTCTCAAGTGGAAAGATGTTCATGATATATGAAGTGAAAAAAATTTTAAAAGTATACATATAAACAGTATGTGTCAATTGTTATAAAACATACACACCATATATTGTATAATATATATGACACCTACGTGGTGCAGACACACACACAAACAAGTATGGGAAGAGAAAACATACAAAAATTCTTTGTTATTCTGAGTGCTGCAATGAGGTACTTGGAATGGGTACTATACCTTCTTAAAACTTCTTAGCAATAGTTTTAGGATTAATATTTACTGTGTGGAGTTCCAAGAATTTTCTAGTTAAAAAATAAAAATGCTTTCTTTACCCAAATGCCACTATTTCTATTGTTAAGTAGCTAATTTTACTATTTGTCTCTGACCTTTTTAACAGGTCTTTTGGCCTTTCTTCTAGGAAGCATTTCCATTAGAAAATGTAAAGTAGTAGGCAGAAAACAAAATAATTTCTTGATAATGACTCAGACAAATTTGGCAGGAGGAATATTCTAATAGACAAAATAAAGTTTCAGAATTCTCTGTATAAATTATTTTATCCTTCCTTAATTTAAAACTAACACCATGGACTCTTGTCAAGCTTTGGTTGATCACGAATTGTGCCATTAGGTGCCATCTATTGCCCCATCTCCATGGATGAGTCATCCTTATTCAGGGGAAAATCAGTTCTTTTTACTTAGGAATCCCTGTGCCGTCGTTGTTGTTCTGGTGCCCCCTGGTGGAGGAAAATCCTGCAGCTAGGAAAATCGAGGAGCAACCCACTAGGAATCTGTCGTCTGGAAGACAAATGTGTTGCATCTTTCAGGTAACTTCTAAGATTGGAGCACTTTGGGATGAAAGTACATTTCAGCTACATTGATTTAGTGCTATGGCCTTCTGACAAAGACACTGTCAGGCCCTCTGTGGTGCAAACTTCTCTGTGCTTCCTGTGGGGTTTTAATATTTAGTATAGCAGCTGTGCACAGTCAAGTTCAATATCCAGGGATGCACGAGATAAGGTCACAGAGTAAACCCGATTCACCAAACTCTTAGGATTTAACACATATGTGTGTGTTTGCTTCCTATTTGAAAATTTGGCCCTGTATTTTGTGGGGTAATCCTACAGTGCCCAGAAGAGGTTGTAAAGGCAGAATTATTGAGTTGCTACAGGCAGTTTTTGAGGTCGGATGAATATAGGCTGTATGTATACTGTAACAGTTGTGTGTACCTTCGTGCTCTCATCTATGAAGAACGGAGGAGTGAATCAACGTGTATTTAAGAGAATTATGAGGTTTAAAAGGCAATACGTGTAGAACGTAATACTTAGTACATATTAAGCACTTAGGTTAGTAATACACAACAGCTTTCTTTGGAATGCAAATAAAAGTACTTTTTCATTTTCTTTAGTTTTAATACTAGAAAACTGCAGATGTCTCTCTTCTATTAATGGAAAATCAAACTGTACCAATAGTAAAATATATAGAGGTTTTTGCACAACATATGGTGATCATCCAGCAGACTTCAGTTACCCCAAATTATTGATGGCCTAGAATACACTATGTATTCTGATAAAACAGTGATGATCCCCTTGATCATCTCTCAAAAGGGAATGCCTCTCACCCCCAGTATTTCAATTTGACCTGACCTGTGGGAGATAGATATACTTTCAGACTGAGAGATCATTCATGACCCCATTTCTAGGTGGTCATTCAAGGAGGCCCGGGAAGAGAAACTCCCCTCTCCCAGGAGTCAGGCATGTGGTTTGACGTTGCAAAGCTTTAGTAATTGGAGTCACAAGAGTACTGATTCAGCCCAAGTGGCAGACAAGGAGTCATGGATGGCCATCTGTTGCGATTATACTGACAGCTGCAAGCTCTTCACTGAACAAGAACACCTGAAAAGTCGATCCTTAGTAAGTGGACCAGCTGCATCAGGTTCTCACTGCAGCATCTTCTGTTTATCCAGGTTTCTCAAGTGCAGTTTTTACTTCCCTTGGGCACAAGTCAAGGCCTTTTACTGTTCAAGCACCCAGGTGCATGCTAATACTTTTGGGGTTTTCTCTAAAACTAAATTGGGTGTCTCCCAACTAAAGTTCTGTCATCTGAACTGAAAGCACTGTTTTGGGGAAGGCTTTTTCCCCCCTCGGCATTTAACCAAAGGCAAGCATTATGTTCACAGCGTTCTAAGAGTACTAGCCTAACCTCATTGAAGCAACTGCACATAACATCTACTTCTTATCTCTACCATTTTGTCATTTCATGGATATGCCAAAGCCTCAGCAGCTTTCCATTATAATGTATATTACACGTTATATATATATATATATATATATATATATACACACAATTTTTAATATGTTTGTGTAGTCTCCTTTAAGGTATATTACAACTGAAGGATAGGGACAATTCTTTACATATATTTTCTGTCTATATGCATGTGAAGTATTTGTAGGAGGCAGCTGACACTTCTCAACATTTATTTCTTTAGGAACATACCTAAATTTTGTACAAAAGCACATATATAGTGTTTCTTATAAGATACTCCTCTAACTGCTTCACCAATATTAACTTTTAAAATTCTCCTGGAAGCCCTACTACATCCTATTCCTGCTGTAATCAATTATCATAAACGTAGTGACTTAAAAAAAACAAATTTATTATCATGGTTCTGGAGGTCAGAATTCTAAAATGGATCTCACTGAGCTAAAATTGGTTTGTCAACAAGACCAGTTTCTTCCGGAGGCTCAAGAGGAGAAATCTATTGCCTTGCCTTTTCTAGCTTAGAAAGACCATCCACATTCCTGGTTCATGGCTTAATTCCACTATCTGCAAAGCCATCAGTGTCCAGTCATGCTTTTATCATGCTACATTACCCTGGTGCTCTGCTTTCATCACATTTCCTAACTCTCAATTCCTGCCTCTTTCATTTTTAAGGATTATTTCTCCATCTCAAGATCACATCTGCAAAATCCCATCTGCAGGGGATGTAACTATGTAAGGTACCGTATTCAAGGACATGGACATCTTTAAGGGGCCATCATTCTGCAACACCTACTATAATCATCCTCATCTTACATATGAGGAAACAAACTCAGAAGTGGAGAAATTAAAAAAAAAAAGTTGAGGAATTTGTCCAAAGTCACACAATTAATTATTGGCAGAGTTTGGATTCGAACACAGGCAAGTTGACTTCAGAATCTCAGCCTCTAACAACTCCAGTTTAATATTTGTAGACTATGAGAGTGAAGAATGAAGGAAGGGGCCAGAGATCTGTTTTTTATCTCTACAATCACAACAATGCCAGCTGGCATTTAATGAATTAAACTATTACTTCTCGTTAAATAATTACAGGGGAAAAAACACCATAGAAAAGAGAACTTAAAGACAAAAGAAACAATGTCCCAAAATAATAACTATGGGCCAGAGATTGATCATGTTTGTTGAACCAACTGCCAGAGGAAGCCTGAAAGATACTGAAACACAAATAAAGAATCACAGTAAAAGATTATTATGTTAATTATGTTGTTATTATAAAGATTGTTACGTTAATTATTGTTATTATGTTAAAACAACAGACAACTTTGAAAAGCAGAAGAAAGTGAGGAGGCTCTGAAGGGGTGATCAAAGAAGTCTAATAGAGTAGAAACCATAAAATTAGTATTGTATTTGGTAATCCAGGAATGCATCTAAAATGGGAATCCCTTAACCCACCATTTCCACTGTCAAACTACACAAAATAACCAAAGTCATTCAAAGTATTAGATCTTCTGTGTTGTGGTATAACATGTTGGAACTCCAAGTTGAACGCTAGTATGGGATCCTTAACCAATTTAGAGATGATGAACTGAAACCAGGAAACTGAGAAAAAGTAGAACACAGTAACACAAATAACTTTAAAATGAACCTCTCTGAAGTCAGGATTCAAATTCATGATCTTCGGTTCCATAAAAGTAAAGCCATGGTGTATGCCACCCCACAGAGACAGCATTCTGGGCATCCCTAAGTAAATGTTGTGAGTCACATTCTCCAATTATGTACTCCTTTTCAGAAAATATAAATAACTGTTCTTTTACCAAATAGATTTGTATTCATTCATTATTTAGGAACTCTTCTACAGTAAGCATTGTGTTAAGATGCATAAAGAATGCCATGTTCCCAATCACATGCATGTGTTTAAGGTGTGATAGGACTATTTTAAATACAAACATTTATAATATTGATCTATCTTATTTCCAAAGAAATATGTATTCACTGTAGACAGCTTAGAAAATATACATAACTAAAAATAAAATATTCATCTATTATCCTACCAATCATCTAAACATCCTATTAACAAATGCTAGCATTTTGAATTGTTTCTATAGACGTTTTGCTTATGAATACATCTGCACTTTTAAGAAAAATTGAAAGTTACTAAAGTTTAGTCAACTTTTTTTTAATTTAACAAAGTGTTTTGAACAAAATGCTTATGGACATTTCCCCCAACATTAAATACCATCTTTTCTCATGGCTACATACTATTCTGTTGTGAATGCACACCATAATGTATTTAGCTAAGCCAATTTTTTTTTGCAATCTAGTGAATTTAGTCACAGGACTGCAAATTTCTCTAAAATGTTTGCTCCACAATCCCTGCAGGAACACAGTTCCGTGATATTTATCACTACTTTCTGTCCAACTGTATTGTAGCATTTCCAGCATCTTGAAATTTCATTGCAATGGATATTATCTTTTCATTAAATATAGAACTCAGGAAGAGTTTTTAAAGTCCTATTTTTAACATATTAGGCCTAGAAATATAATCAATAATGGTCACTTTAGAAAAGGTTGCTAAGACATGATTTTTTTTATTGTTTCTTGTTGCATTTACATGATTTCTCTAAAATTACAGACTATAAAATATTCTTCAACATCTTTCCCTGCACCACCACTGCAGTTTCCTCAAACTAGTGAAAAATACCAGGAAAAAGAAATGTGTCTTGTAATCAACAAGACGGGTAATTTCCTATGAAAATACTTTTAGTGTACTAAACAGTAGAATTATTCTCAGCAGTAGTCAGAAATGAAATACATCATGTGATAAAAGCTTTGCATCATTATACTTCGATACGGTTGTCAGTATTTAATGTTGGATGGCATGAGACAATGAAAATCTAGAAAAGAGAATCAACAAGTGAAAATATTCAGGTGAATTCCCTGTTTGTTACCTGGTTGCCTTATAACCACAAAGCAATTTGGATCCATAAGCAAACATTGCCATGCCCTTAATGTCTCATTTATGTAGCAGAAATAATCTTCACACAAAAAAGCCCGAGTGTGTGGATCTAAGTTTGTGTGATGAAACCTAACTGGTACATACTAGATTCATTATTTTCTCCTTAAAAAATACATGCATTTGACATACTTATTTTAGACTAATATTAATTTTTCAGAAAAATCACATAAGAGCCATAAGTACTCAAATTTAAGGTTGGATTCAACAATACAAAGAATATGATTAAGATTAGTCTACTTTTACAGATCATTTTTATACATAAAAGTAAAATACACAGTTCTAAAATATCTCATGGAAGATACTTCAACTCATAAAATTTATAGTTCAAATATCAAAGTATTTCATGGTAAGATACTTCAAAGTAAAATTAAGTTTCACAACAATACCAATGAACTGTGATTTTAAAATATTCCTGATTCAATTACTAATGAAAACTGCAGATGACATTATTACCATCGAAGAGTGAGGATGAGGAGTACTGGCTATGATTTTCAACCAATTCTACTAGCTCTTCATAAAAGGACAATCCTAGGGTAAGCCCAGGCTGTGAATTTGTTTTGTGTGAATGGATAGATGTTTCTCAAGAGTCCCTGTCTTCTAATAAATGCATACTTCACAAAGGACCAGAAAAGAATTGGTCCCTATTACATCAGAGGCTTAATGTTTGCAGTTTGGGTTTTTTGTTTTTTTTTTTTTTCCACTCCAAGAATTACTGAGGAGATTTTTGATTCCTAAAAAAAAAAAACCACTTCTTCCCCTAAGAGCGGTACCTAAACCTTTAGTGAACCATTTCCTGGAGCTGACAGCAGTTCCATTTCACTCAAGCCAGAACTCCATGTTCAAGTATCTCAGCCTCTGAGCCCTTTTTGAAAACAGTAGGTCTGGACAGCATAAATGGAGGCCATTATTTAGATTCACCTCAGTCACTGGACAATCTACATCACCTACAAATGGGTAGGTGCAGATTTGACCCTTCCACCGTGATAGGTTATAATGGACTTTAAAATCAGGACTGGACAGAACTGGGACTCCTTCTATGCCTTTTAAAACTAAATTAAGCACACTGCCCAGTACAGAGAAATTTCATCATTATTTGTTAATACTCCAGTCACTAGAAAAAAAAAAAATTCTGAATGTCCTGAGTTTATCTTTCCGTCTAGTATCAAGCAGGCATAGAATGACTTGACTAATGAATTAATTCCAAGAGACCATATAAAATCACTCTACCAGCATGGCCACCTTCACGGCTTGCACTAATACTCGGGCTATTGTGAATAACCTACATAATTTTGGGGTACCTCGAACGTGACAGATGCTGTGCTAAGTGCTTAACACACATTGCCTCTGATGTATCTTTTAACACCAATGAGAATCGTTAAGTACATTCAAAATAAGGCTTATAGAGGTTGTTGGCTCTGACTCGGCCTCTTTCCAAGGCCTGCCACTTCCTGAGGATGCACCATCTCTGTCCATTTATACAAACCATGTATTGTGTTCATTAATGTAATGTGCCTGTCCCCTTTTTATAAAAATAAATAATCTACCTTTGAGAAGCTGGCTGGATCCACAGGTCAGGGCCTCCGCTCCACCCATACTCTTCCCACTGTGCCTCAGTTACATGGCATAACTTCAGAGTCTGACGTTGCACGCCACTCTGCCAAGCCTCCTCAGGCAGCCTTACATCCCAATTTTCTCAGCTTCGGCAGTACCTTATCCAAGCTTTCATTCTAACTGTGCAACTTCACATTGTAATCATTTATATCCCTTTCTATTAAAATGTGAGATACTTGAAGATATGATCCATGCCTGTAATCCTGGTGCTCCCAGTTCTTAATACACTGACTGGGAAAGAATAGGTATTAAATAAATAATTGGTGAATGAATTACTGTGTCTCGAGAAAGATGATTTACTGCGGAGGGATGCAAGCTGCCCTCTGGTAGGTCTGGTTTAGAAAGGATGTCTGACACTGCGAATTGGTGCTTGGAGCAGTCTTACTTCTGTGTAATTGTTTCAGCATTTCCTACTTAATCAATATTGTCTCATACGTATATTACCTCATTCAATCTAGCCATCCCACAATTTACTTCGTCTAACAGAACTCTTTTAAAATACCACATCTACAATTTGGTGCAGGTTACAAAGATGGGATCTGATCCCTGCAAATCAGGGTCTATGATGGGCAGAATTAGTTGGTAAGCATCCACGAGAACAAAAAATAAGAAATTATCTAAAGGTTTTATGACATTTTTAAATGCAGTGCTGGTGTGTGTGTGTGTGTGAGAGAGAGAGAGACAGAGACAGAGACACAGAGAGCTCAAGAGGGAGCGTAGGGGCTGGGGGGAGGGGCACTGCATACAGCAACAGTAAACCAGCAGTGTGTTTTGAAGATGAGTGGTGGAATTAGCCACAAATAGCCCCAAGAATTGACAAGTCTTTTAATGGTGGGAAGACACAGAAAAGGTAAAGTCTCCAGTAAAGGACAGTATAGGAAACTAAAACTTCTGTAGTGATTAGCAGATCTGAGACAAGTATATTGAAAGATGTTTATCTGAATGACAAGGACCTCACCATTCCCTATATGATGAAGTATATCAAGATTTCGAAGATGCTTCTATTTTTAAGGCATCTATGCATTTACAGTATAACTAGATGTCCTCAGCTGAAAAGAATAAAGCAGTGTATTTTTAGTTGTATTAAGTAGTGCTTAAGGATTTGGGAAGGCAGAGAACTAGAAAAATCAAGCCAGTTAGGTTATATACAATCATGTCACCTCAACAGCTTTACTAGTACCTCTACTTTTATTCATTTTATCTATTAGATTTCTTGGTGAGCCTTTGGGGAATAAGATACTGTTGTTGTCAAAAGGAACGAACAAGCAGAAAATGAGATCTAAAAAGTGAATCTATCCATGTTTGAACAGAAGAAAAAAGGGGGGGAGGGGGAAACAACAAGAAACAAAACTGAGCATTTAAAACAGAGAGAACAGGTATTATGCGAGCAACGGAAGAGCCTGAGAAATCAAACCAGTCTCAGGGAAGCAATCGAGAGAATAATGCTGCAGAGTAAGCCTCTACCATCCTGCCTGGATTTTGAGGATGAAAGGCAGACATGAGCTCCAAGAACCCAGAACAGGGTCACCCCATCTCTCCCATCCATTTTGTGACTTCACCTTCTCTGCAAATCACATTTTCAGACTGACCTTCTTTAAAGGATCTTTACAGCTCTGTAAAAAGTTCTTGTGAAGATGCCGATAAATTCAGAAAAGCTTCCCCACTTGTTTTGGAAATCATCCCTGTGGCAGAGTGGGATATCCTGATAATTAAAGCTTGGGTCATATGTCATGTGTTTACAATAATCTACAGGAGTAGATTATGTTACAGACAGGGATACAGAATAAACTCTAAAAAACAAAAACAAAACAACAACAACAAAAACCCATGGACTAGGGGTGGGAGGGCAGTAGTCGTTCTCCGAAAGAAAAAATTTATTGCCACCAGAAATACTCACATTAGCTGCACAAAGCTTAGCTTACCTGAGAGTTATATTCTATTCATAACACACCAACTCCACTCATTTAAAAAGCATATTGGAAAACAAGTGAGATATTGAATTAGGGATTACCTTGGGTTTCCCACATATGTAATGTTTGTAAAGAACATTATAAACATTTGCTATTTAAGTATTAGTAAAACTGCATGACATCTGTATATGACACATTCTTGTATAAGGAGACCACAATTGAAATCTGATTTTCTAGAGAGGCACAGGAGAAACCCCAAGTCTTTTTCCAGCAATATCAGCATAAGCCAATGTTTGCTTTGCATGATAATGTGTCCCGAACTTAATGTGGGGGGAGGACATGGAGAAGCAGACTCCCTGGCATGTTGCTGGATTCAGCCAGCAGCAGCACCAACTGCCAAATCAGAAAAAAGGAAGGGAGATCAAAAGTTGGACCTAGGGGGAGTCATCCCTAGGGTCAGCAATTTTTTTGAAGGGGCCACTGTGATGGCCTTGGTATAGGACAAGGAAGAAGAATTTCCCTGGATGCAGTGAAAGTCGAGTTTTCACCCACTTGGGCAATTATATTTGTGTGAGAGATGTTTACAACTCAGGCAATACATACTGTAAAGTATCAGCTGAATTATAACTTTATCTCTTAAAAATATGCCCTGTATCCAGTGTTATGAAATTATGGCTTATTTTCTTATATTGAAGAGTTTATATTCGATAGTATTAGGATGAAAAACTGAAAAGCAGCTTCAAAAAGTGATGAGAGATCAACACTACCTTACAGGAAAGTGAGCATAAAATTTGCTAACAGCTTTTCATCACCTACATCACACATAATTACCACAATAATAATACACACGGCAGAGTATCTGCTTAGTTATCACAATATTGCAATTCTCAGAATTTTTTTATTCCAATTTTCACTTCAGAGTAATATAGAAATACAGCAGTAAAATTAAAAAGCAATGGAAAATAAAGAGAGAAGGGAAAGGCATTAATTAATATGAGTAGGAAAGGACGCTTTTTAAGCGAGATTAGATTTACAATACATAATAGGTCAATGAAGCAAATAGAGAAGTTCTATTAAAAGTCAAGATTTCAATATTACAAGTAGGTGCAATAGGTGGACAGATTGAAATCTACAACTAAAGGGGAGATAGGAAGAGGAAGTGATTATATTTGAAAGGATAGGTTGATGGGTTTACTATGACTATACGTATATTACTTCATTCAATCAATCTAGCCATCCCACAGTTAAAAAAAATAAAAGATCTCCAAAAATGAAATCATGCTTAGTTACCTATAGTATAAAATGTTTTCAAATTAACATTTCTCTATATTGTCTAAACCACTGCCTGAAGACATTTCACCTAGAATCGTATTGTAGAAAAACGGGTCTGAATTTGTAATCAGTCATCAGCTTTGAGCTTTCATAGTATACTATTCTCTGACTCTACATCCAAACATTGAGAGACTAAATTCTTAATACTTATTTGAATTGATACTGTTTGCAGAAATGGAGTTATTTCAGAGGAAGAGAATTTCTTTCACACTTAGGAAAGGAGGCAGCTGATGCCAAATCGAAAAGACACCGGTAAATGAAGATCCGTTTTTTTCATAAAATTTGATGCCTGACTTGGAAAATATAGAGATCATAGTACACCACTTTGAATCATATTTGAGTTTGTTCTCTTTACTTACCTGATAATTAATGCACTGTAGAATAATACAGATGTTTAAGATAAAGGTCCAAATATAAGGAACAACTACACTATTCCTGTTTGCTTCAAGATATAGTTGTGGGCTTATTTTATCCTTGACCATATATTCAAACCCATATTTGTCCCTCTCAGTAATCTCTGCATGCCAGAATTCTAATTTTTGACCAAATAACATAATAGTATTTGCCAATTTCTCTGTCACCAGAGTCTCTTCTTTAAGGAAGAACATCACCCAAGTTGGAAAATAACCATGTGCTTTTTTTTTTTTTTTTGCTTTGTATTTGTTTTTGCACCACTACTTCTACAAATGAAGTCCTTAGTCTTCTTGATTAAATGTTTAGACTTCAAATTTAATCCCTCAAAATAAAACTTTCCCCCAGACCTTTGTAACAGTAAGAACACAAAAAGCAAATATAGAAAATAAAATATACAAAACTACAAAATATATAAAAGATATAAAAAGTAGGTTTACTGTGGAGAGAATTTCGGTAGAACATAGAAAAAGTCTAATATTTACTAGAAAAGTCAAATGCAACAAGGTTAAGCCGTTACTAAATTAGATTTATGTTCCTCTGATGTGGGATTTTAAGAAATTCCATTGACAAATAACTTTTCTGATGGTCCACATTTGTTATTTCAAGGAATAATGAAACCAGTTCTTAAAAGAGTGAGCTACTAAATAGTGTATTAGAAATGATTTTTGTACCATAAACATATGTTCCTTAAATATATGGGTAGCACTAACTTGGATTTGGTAGAGAATTTAAAATCTGAATTTAAAAGAATGGAGAAAGGTTTGTAGTTAACGTAATTTATTATTTTGAGATAGAAAGTGTTATTGTGTATTGCCCATAGAGCCAGCCAATTTAGATATATGTATATATATCCCTATAATTCTGTTAACTTTTAATCACTAGATACTTAATCTTTAGTGGTCTATAAAAGGCAGATAATGACATTTAGTCAGAAGAATGGAACAGATAGATACCTGTTGGTATTAATGATAATTTAAGTGTTTTAAGAATTGTTTAGTGAATTGATACAAATAATTTACAATAAACCTGTTAATTTCATATAGAAGTATTTGTCATGCTAGGTAGATGCTTTCACAAGTTATGGGTTTGATTTTGTTTTAGTTTATTCAACATCTCTGTTGTTCCCAGGCATTGCTTTAGGTGCTAGAAATAGAGTAAACAAAATTAATAACTATTTGCCATTATGAAGTTAATTAGGTGTGTGAGTCAGAAAATAGAGAAAACAGGGACAGATAGTGACAGATTATCCAAAAAGAAAAAAAAAAACAATTTTGATAATTGAATATTGAGTGCCAGCATGCTAGACTGGCTATTTAGGTGACCTTTGAAGAATAGAGGACATGAGAGAGTAAACCATGCTTGGCACTCAGAAGAACACACTTTGAATAATACCTGATCCATGCCCCTGAAATCCTCATTGTCTCAAAGAAAAGACCGGCATGTATTCAGTTAGTTATCTAAGGTAGATGTGGTTAAATGACATCGAAAGTTAAACTAGCTTCAGAAGAGTTATATGGGGTAAAATAATTTTCACCTTGAGGTCTGGAGGATTTTTTTTTTTTTTTTTTTTTTGGAGAGCATGGCATTGGCAAAATATATGGTAGAATATGTGGATGTAATCAGAGGAATTTTAGGTGGGAAAAGTCATATGATCAGAAATATGGATACAGAAAATAAAATGTAGAATGTCACTAGTAGTAGCAAGCCTGTATTGCTGAATATTGATTTTTTTAGAATGACCAATTTGAAGCAAAGCCAATTCTAGCTTAGAACTTTAGTCAAAATTAAATGTGACAAACTTGGAAATGAGATTTCTCATGTAGTCTCTAAATGAATAAAAATGCATTCTCTAATCATGCACTTGTTCTCCTTTCCCCTTGAGTAGTCATGATAAAAGATGCCACATGGAGAAAGAAGTGGTAAGGAGATATTTTTGTGGCAAGACAGTTACAGAAATAACGACAACGATGAGTAAAGATATACCCTTAAAAGTTTGCTTTAATGGCAAAAAGTATAATCGTTAAGGGAATAGTTCTCAAAATCATGTTTACTTCTAATTAAAAATGGATGTATACTCAGGCTTTCTAAAGAGTATGGTCAAAATAAGTGGCAGGAGTCTTAGGACTCTTTAAACTCTACCCAGAGTTCAGTTTTGATAAAGCTCTATTAATTTCAGAGTTCCTCTCCTCTGCCCCAGCCCAATTCATGTGCAGACATCCATCTGAACCCATCATCATCAACCTGTGGAACTTGGGGGGAGGGAAACTGCTGCAGAGTAATGATCATTCCGCTTTCTGTGTCATGAGGAACAAAGTCCCTAATTTCTGACCCAGGAATCTTATCTTTTGCCAAAATACATGAAACTGTGGCAGGCTAATTTGTTAGTTTGCAAGTAAGGTAAAATATCAGCCCCTTGACATGGGTTAAAAGGATAAGTGAATTGGTTCAAAAGAGTTACTGGATATATTACTCCCTACCCACTGATCTGAGTCTCTGGGAGTAAAGCCTGAAGATTTGAATTACCGTCAACCTCCCCAAGTAATTCCTACTAACGTACTCTTTCAGAACCACAGTTTTAGCACATTATTCATTCTATAAACAATTCAAACAAGTTAAATGTCTATTTCTGTTCTGAGGGTAGAAAATCAGTGGATGCAGACTGCACAGAGGTTGGCATATTACAGACAACAGCACTGCAAGTGAGGTCTTCTCTGTTCCAGAGTTATTAAGTTAGATTTCTCTCAACTAAGAATTTTCCCTTAGCCTCTTGTCTGCAGAAGGACTTTTCTTCTGGTTTATATGGGTAGAGTTCCTAGATGGATGTTAAAAATGCTCACTTGACCGTTCTTAGATATGACAAGCTGATTGCTCTCATTTACTCTGACTCAATGGCCAGATGATATCAATTTCATAGACTCAAAGTTTTTCTGATTTAATTCACTGTTCTTTTTGCCTTATTTCTTTCTCTCTCCATTACTTCCTTTCACATACTCCTGCTTCTCTGGAGTTCAATCCCCTTTATTTTTTTTACTTCTATCTGCCTGTCACAATTCAGTACTTTGCACATCTATTTTTAGCCATTATGCATATTTTGCCCTTGTTTACAGAAAATGGGAAACACACGTATACTAATCAACATAACCTGTTTATCAAAAGCAAGAGTAGGAATTCCCCTTATCTATCAAACTTACCTTGAGAAGGTACAACTGATGATGTGGAATCGTGTGCAAAGTTATTGTTCCCAAAGGAAGACCTAGGAGCGGAATACTGGCTATTGCCTTAATAAAAATCCAATCTATTCAGTGCCTTAGATATTCAAATTGCTTATTCCAGCAACCTGGGCTGTCACCCCCAACACTGTTCGCCTATAGGTCTTTTTGGCTTCAGTGACTTCAAAATTAATAGACTGTTAACAAATACATTCACAGTCTGCAGTGGATAAAAAGGGATAATTTAAACATGCCATTTTGGAGAAGAACATATTTTATCTAATATAGTGTAATAAAGAAACACTAACACCATCTCTCAGGGGTACTTGCTAATTTACTTGATAATAAGGGTCACAGTGGTCAATTTTGAGATATAAGGAATTTTAAAACCATGGAGGGCATTATCCAGTATGATCAACCTTCTCAAAAACAGTATCTATGAATCAAAGTGAGGGAAAAAAACCTGGAATAAATATAAAATATGTTTAAGAGAATTGTTTCTGTATGAACTCAATTATGTATTTCTTTTTTACCACCTACCATGTTCTGAAGTTCAAGGCCTGATTTTTTTTTTCAAATTAATGCCTCATGTTGAATGAGAAAAGTCACAGACTTTTTGTTATCCTATCTTTTTTCTAAAGATTACTAGACTTCCTTTAATCATTCATGAAACAGTCAGTGTTTTTCCTTTTGGTAGAGGAAACAATATTATTTGAATTTAAAATCAACTTGTTGGAAATAATCTTTAGCCATTGTTACATCCTATCTAGGCAGGTGAAAGGATAAAGAACAATTATCAATCTGTGATCTCATCATATGTATAGTTTTTAATCTGCTATAGTCTTCAAACAGAATGGCACAGACCATGGGATATTTTTAATTCAGCCTGGAGTTCTTATGATAGATTAATCACATATTCTCAACTAGGAAAGTGAAGAAATCGAGTAAGTCTTACCCCAAAGGTTTTAGTAAGTTGTGTTTTGTTGTTATTGTTATGTAGTTGATGTCATTTTCTTTTATATAAAAGAGGCACCAAAAATACAAATTTATTTCCTCCACCACCATGTAGAAAATATTTTCCATTTACTTTATATGATTCTAACATAGGCCCTATCATGTCTTCTAAGGAATCAATGGTGAGAATATGCTCCAATTTTAATTCAATAGCTCTCTTTCCTGATTTAATTACCCACAAATCTCATTATGCTTTTGTAAATAAGATCCTGTAGAAACTAGAATGCATTTGAACTGGTATCCACACATTACAACATTGCTAAATCCTGGGTTTTAATCTATTGGCACTTAGATAATGAGTCAACTGATTTTTGGATTTAATATGACTCAATTGTGTTAAGAAAAATCAATTTAAGTAATGTGAGAATTATTTTTAAGAGGCATTCATTAAAAATACATACCCTCTCTTAATATACATTTATTCATTCTAACTTAGTTTTATGAAGTCTGCTAATATTTGTGAAGTATACTAATGGAGTTAAGAATCTGTGCTGTGATGTCAGAGGTTGTTTGAAACAGCCATTCTATTTTTTTTTCTTTTCTTTTTTAAAATTTTTTTATTGTTATGTTAATCACCATATATTACATAATTTGTTTTGGTGTAGTGTTCCATGATTCATTGTTTGTTCATAACACCCAGTGCTCCATGCAGAATGTGCCCTCTTTAATACCCATCACCAGGCTAACCCATCCCCCTACCCTCCTCCCCTCTAGAACCCTCAGTTTGTTTTTCAGAGTCCATCATCTCTCCTGGTTCGTCTCCCCCTCTGACTTACTCCCCTTCATTCTATTTAATAGTTGGGAAACCTCACACATGTCACTTCAACTCTGAATTTCAGTTCCCTTATCTGTAGAGATCATGTACGGGGAAAGTGTTTACCTCCAAAAGTTGTTTTAAGAATGGTGCCTGTGTAGGGTGCCTGGGTGGCTCAGTCGGTTAAGCATCTGCCTTTGGCTTAGGTCATGATCCCAGGGTCCTGGGATCGAGCCCCACATCAGGCTCCCTGCTCAGTGGGGAGCCTGCTTCTCCCTCTCCCTCTTCTTCTCCCACCGCTCTCTCCCTCTTAATTAAGTAGAATCTTAAAAAAACATAAATAAATAAGGGTGCCTGTGTTCAGTGGAGGCGATGAGGGGGTTGACTGTAGTGCCTACTATTTGGTTATAGTTAACTATCCTCAAGAGTTATTTTTAACCTCTTTTTAAGATGTAAGAGTTTTGTGTTCAAGGACAGGTTTTACATTTGTGTTTTTCACCATGAAACTATGAAGTTTAATATACTATAATTTTGGTTTAATAAATGGGATGGAAAATTCTTAATATTCCATTGAAATTGAAACCACAAATAGAACTTAAATTTAAAAGATTACCATTTAGTATGTTGTGAGGATTCTTTTTTTTTTTTAATATGACATTTTCTTTGAGTTTAGTATGGCTGAATTTCAAAAAAAAAAAAAAAAATTCTAGAACATGTTGTGAAGCCTTTGCCTCCTAGGCAGAATTAGTATTCCCTTCTTCTCTGCTTCCATTATGTGCTCTGCACACATTTATCACATGCTTTAGCACAACCTTTATCCCTTTTTAAGTACTGCTTTTAATTTATGGATTTTTATCACATTGTGAGTATCCAAGGTAAAAGATCTTCTTTGTATTAGCTCATATTTAACACTACCTTCAATATTATAGATATTCAATCAGTTTTTTGGTATCAACTATATGGTTTGGATTCATGACATTAGAAATCGAAAATTTACAAATGTCATTTTACTGCTTTATTCCTAAGGTCATCATTAATATTATTAGCCAAACACTTTAAGGCATATGGCAGGTTTGTACTTGCTATAACTCTGGTGACTGAATTGACCCTTCTAGTGTTAATAAGATAACATGATATAAGTCTATGCTGAGCATTTAATTGTTAAAAGAGGATTTCTCACTTCTTTGTCATGGTGATCAGCAACATTGTATATGGCACTGCTCTGTCTGCTTGAGACACTAAGGGCCTGAAATGCAAAGAGCTCCTGCTGACACTGTGTGTGACCATGTAATATTAGAGAGAAAAATATTTTTGTATTAAGCTGATATTTTTAGATTTTTCCCTGATTTTTAGTCTAGCCTATATTCTAATACAATGTTCTACCATGTTAGATCAAATTTAAAAAGAAAAATCAATAGGACTTAAAATAAATTTTTTTCCCAAAAAATATGATATGGAGGACAACCATGGATTTGGGAAAAAGGCTACACCTACAGAATCCCAAATACTCAAATTCCTATTCTATGAAGGTCATGTGTTTACTTCATTCAAGGAAGCAAGGAGACTTCAGTCTTTCTTAGGATATGACTTTGAATAATAGTCTAGGCAGATAAAAATACAAATACATGTTACCAAATTGTGTATTTTCTAAAATAAAAATTATATAGAAATATGTTAAAAATTCACGTATGTGGGCCTATTAGAAGATAATCTATAAAAAATGAAAGTGGATGTGTTTAGGTAATGATGCTAAGAGTGATTTATCAATTATCATGATCTTAGGTGATTTCTTTTCTTAAATAATTAAAATAAAAACAAATTTCAGAGCCCTCTTATCTGGTCCCTTAATGTTTGTAAAAGATCTTTCAGATATTAGAAACCTCAACATTATACATTCAATCCTTAGAAAGGATGAATCTAAGATGGAGAAGGCCCTATTCCTACACTGAGTTTTAGCTACATTAAAAAGAACTTACTAGAACCCATACAAATCCATATTTGTTCTAAGGAAATGAATTAATGCCCATGCGTCTCACATTCAACAAAAAGAGATTAGCAAAATATCTGACGAACTGCCTCTTATCTATTTTATATTCCTTAGTTTAGGATATTTTATATCATAATTATGCTTCTTGGGCATCTTCAATTATTGCATTTGGGCTTAACACATAAAGTTATATAAAAGAGAAATAGAAGTCGTGTATGTTAATATTTTCATATAATGTGGGAAAACCCTTTATTAAAGAGAAATGAATTAAATGTGTTCAGGCAACTCTACATTTTTAGCCTATAAATCTACTAAAAATGCAACATTCCCAGTTTTCTATTATTGCATAGAAATGCACTCCAAATCAATGGCTTAAGACGATAGCAATCACTTATTTTGTTCATGATTCTATGGGTTGATTGGGCTCAGGGAGGCATTTGTCCCTCTGGATGTCTCATGCAATTGCAATCTGAACGTGGCTAGAGTTGGGGACATCTTAAAAACATTTCCACTCACGTTTCTGGCAGATCAAAAGGCTGGAAGTACTGCTTGGGGCCTCCTAGCATTTTTATCTCTATTTGGTCTTACTCTGTGGTCTCTCCATGCAGCTTCAGAGTAGCTGAACTTCCTACAGGGTGGTGAGGTTCCCGAGCAAGTGTCTCAAGAGAGATCTGCAGAAACCTCCTGGAAGACCTTATCTAACCCGCTCTTGGAAGTTGCCCAGCATCACTTCCACTGTATTCCATTTGCTGACACTGTCAACAAGGTTCACTTTTTCAAGAGTAAGGGATACGGTTTCTGCCTCTTGATGGAAAGACGTCAAAGAATTTGCAGACATGTCTTTAAACTATTTCTGAGATACAAAGCAACATTATAGGATTGGACAGCCCATACAATTAAAATGTGATTTTTGTGGAAATCCACACTCCATACTTTAGGAATTGTCTCATCTGAATCACGTCACTAAGCAGCATTATTCAATTTACTGAAGCAGGATTTTCCCAGTGAGATCAAGCAATGGTTGAACTCCTCAGCATGCAGCAATTTTACTAAGCAAGCAACTTTGTATCACCTGATGCTTCCTCTGCTTCCTCAGCAGCTGAGGAATCAATTGTCTTGAATTTCACTTCCATTCAAAGCAAAAACGTGTTATTGACGGTGAGACACGCGTGCTTGGCATTTAGAAGTCCTGCAAGGCAGCTGTTTTGTTTCTTCCAAACATTAAACTGATTATAGAAGATTAAATATAATAGTTGTTTGAAATCAAATAACACAGGACTTGGCAGATTGTACAATTAGAATTTTGAAACAAGTGATTAAGAGTGATATCGTCCTTCGTCGAATGGCAACATGATTTACAAAGTGGAGTTTTTATAATTCCACCAACATCTGAGCAAAGCAACTATTGATTTTTTTAAAGTTGGCTGCCATTTAAATGGGGCAATTAGTTAAAGACTGAGAATAAGCAAAATCTTGCAACGCTACTGCTGTTGGTGCCCTGTGACTAATTTAAATCTTTAAAAAGACACAGACTGTAGGTCTCTAGAGAAAAAGCTCAGAGGAAATTTTTTTCAGGGCTGGTGTACCTAAAGTTACAGGAGAAAACAAGCTCCCTCCAGATCTGCTTTTTAAGGCTAATAACATTCTAATTATAGAGAGTATGGTTGCCACTACCAGCTGAAAGCATTTTGTGGATTTAAAAAGCAAATTGAAGTGAAGAAACACAGCTAATGTAACTGTAGCATCTGTGGTTCTCATAGGTTTACTCAGCCAAAACCAATATATCTGTCAAGGTGACCCAAAGTCTGAGGAGGTTATCTCAGGTATGTTAATAAGTCATTTCACAAATGACTATAAAACATTTATTTTTCATGTCCTCGATAATATCAAAAACTCCAAATCACTTTAAAGAATTTTAGAAATACTTCACTATAAAGTGCTCCTTCCCAACAAACTTAAATTTTTAAAGATTTATTTGAGAGAGAGCACATGTAGGTGCAAAAGAGAGAGAGAAACATGAGGGGAAAGCAGGAGGGGCAGAGGCAGAACTAGACTGCCTGCTAAGTGGGGAGCCAGATGCAGGGTTTGATCCCAGTACCCAGGATCATGGCTTGCACTGAAGGCAGATAGATGCTTAACCACTTAACCGACGGGGCCAGGTGCCTCCCAACAAACTTAAATTTTTATAGTATTGCCTCCTTTTCTACATTTTCTACACTTGACAAGTTGAGGTAATTACTTGACTAGCATATTCAATTTATCTCTTGAGCTATGACGTTATTTTTTAAATGGAATTTTCATGACCAGAAACCATGCTGTGCTCAAGAGTTCTGCATTTTAGGGTGCCTGGGTGGCTCAGTTGGTTAAGCGTCTGCCTTCGGCTCAGGTTATGATCCTGGGGTCCTGGGATCGAGTCCCGCATCAGGCTCCTTGCTCTGCGGGGAGCCTGCTTCTCCCTCTCTTCCCCACTTGTGCTCTCTCTCACTATCTCTGTCTCTCTCTCTCTCAAATAAATAAAATCTAAAAAGAAAATTAAAAAAAAGTTCTGCATTTTAAAACTTGCTGGGCAGTCTAGGACTAGCACTTGACCTTCTACCCTTTGTTTACCTCATAATTTGTATGGAAAGGGTAGTTACAGAATTCATGATTGGCTTAAATTTTCATCATTTTGAAATGAAAATAGTAATAATATTGTAAATGCTTCTTCCTTCTAAATGGGAAATTGCACTATGAAGGTCTAGATTATATGGACCAAGAAGAAAGGATTTGGAAGCCAATGAGTAATTTTTCAAAGAACAATTTACATGTATAGCTTATGAGAGTTAAAGGGAAACCTCACTGAAGTGGAGTCAGGAAGACAGAAGAGGAAGCCATACCCCTCAACATCAGTAACAGGAAGAATTGTCCGTTAAAGACTCCCGACACATGTCAATTACAGATCCCAACAGATAATCACCAACAGGAGAGAATCAATTATAGGCCCCAAAAGGGAAAGACATACATGGCCATCTCCTACAAGAAATTGGCTATCTCTGCAAGTCAGCCTATGAAAAACCATCATTACCCTGAACTCTTACTTTTCTACAGGGGACTTTTATTCAAAACAACCCCCACCCCAAATTCCTCCTCCTCCTCCATAAAGTAACTTCCCTCTCCCTTGTTGGACTGGCCTATGTTGTGGGGTTTTTTTTAATAATTTTTTATTGTTATGTTAATCACCATACATTACATCATTAGTTTTTGATGTAGTGTTCCATGATTCATTGTTTGCATATTACGCCCAGTGCTCCACGCAGAATGTGCCCTGTTTAATACCCATCACCAGGCTAACCCATCCCCCAACCCCCTCCCCTCTAGAACCCTCAGTTTGTTTCTCAGAGTCCATCGTCTCTCATGGTTCGTCTCCCCCTCCGACTTATTCCCCTTCATTCTTCCCCTCCTGCTACCTTCTTCTTTTTTTTCTTAACATATATTGCATTATTTGTTTCAGAAGTACAGATCCGTGATTCATCAGTCTTGTACAATTCACAGCGCTTGGACTGGCCTATGTTTTTGCCATCATTTGCACATCTTGAATTATAATCCTGAACCAACGCCATTTATACTGGTACGATAACTTTTATTTTTAAGGTTCACATTAAGGTTTACCTTGTAAAAGTGACTTTTGGGGGCTGTGAAAAAGAGTGGGACTGACAACAGAAATGAGAACGTGGCATCTTTCCTAGGGAAGCTGCACGGCAACCCATGGAAGAAAAGATTCTGGTCAATTTCTGACACTTCTGACTTCCTTCTCTTCAGAGTTCAACATTTCAAGGGTAAAGATGATTCTTTATAGATTTTTATCTGACACATTTCAAAACTCTCTACCAAGACAGTATAATTTGATGTTTTCAATGATTAGAGAATATATCCAGGTTGTTGAGGGAAACTGAATTTTTAAAAAATCTTAAAACCCTAAAACCCTCTCTGTGACTATAGAAAAGAAAAACGACAGCGTCATCATTGAATAGCCCAGAATGTGGGACCCATCACAGGCAGTCCACCACAAAGTTTGCGAAGACAGAAAGGACTCTCACACTTTTATATAGCAATGCAGATACCACCCATTACATATGTGTTTGCAAGATAAACAACTGGTCCCCAGGTTAGAGAGCTCACAGCGCTATTTCTCACATACAGTTCATCTCAAATTCACTTAGTCGTTAACTAACAAACTTCCCATATCTTTATAACAGGAAGCAGTTCTACAACTTGGAGTAAGGGGTCTGCCAAAGTTAGGCTCCTACTCTTCCCTAGAGACTGGGAGATAAAGATGCTATCTTTCTTGAGATTTCATTTAAAAAAATGATTTATAGGTCCTTAAGAAAGACATTTCTGAGTCCTAAAGTCTGGGGCATATTTAGCTTTTAAGATTTGTGTACATTTCATGAGACTGGGAAAGAACTTACAAGTTTTTAGACAGGGAGAATTAAGTCTCTTAATTTATATTTGCTCCCACTGGGGAAAGTGCATTCTTATAGCTGAGAGAGAAATGACCAATTATATAGTATAAATTAATCATTTATGGATAAAAGGTCTAAGAACCAGAGTATAAAAATGATTTTTTTATGAAGATAGTCCTTGACCTCTACTCCAGTGTGCTTTCCATTCACTATGATTGTCCCTAGAAACAGATTCCTGAACCAAGGAAGAAGTAATACACCTGGAGTGAGCCATGCACTCTTAATTCAACCCTTTTCTTCCTCCTCTATCCCCTTCTTCATACAGGAGCTCCCCAATTTCCAATGCTCACATTTAACGTTCATGGTGACAGTAACCAATGGATAGACATATTTAGGCCAGGTCCATTCTTCCATGGGACATGGCAGTAAAATTTCACATACTTGTAACTTTACAGAGGAACTTTGCAATGTGGGAAAGTAATGAAATAGGAAACCATACAAGGTTTTCTAATGTATCTAGACTTACTTTCCCCAGAAAATAATTTCACACAAATTATTCGATTTCATCCTACCCAAAGTAGAAAAGTTTTGTTCTAATTGTGATTACTCACCAACAACTGTGAGTTGTCATCCTCAGAGACATATTCTAGTCTTGCTAACATTATAGAAGTAAATGTAGGTTACCTGTACAACTGTTAAAATCCTTACATGCCCTTACTGCTTGGTAAATAAGAAACAGAAGTCATAAATTTAGAGAATTACCTCTGGCTTTTGAAAGCCCTATTTCATCTTGGCTAAGTATGTTAAAAAACTGTAATTTTCTTTTGCTTTAAGGGGTTACAGAAAATGTTCTAACTCTCCACCCAGCTACTGGGCTATGTGACATATAATGCCAACAAAGCCACTAATGTGGAACAACTTTACCTTAATTTCTCAAGTGTGTATCAAGTCATTTAAGCCATCTGCCAAAAGAATGATAGCTCAGACAAGGGCAATATCAATTCACTGATTTTATTTAAAGTGAAAAACTGGTTCTATTGCCAAATAGTCATAAAAACAAGAGCCAAAAGCAGTACAAGATGACAAACCTAATAGGTAAGAGTTGGAGGGACTGTTACAGAGGGCTATGAGCCAAGGAATACAGGCAGTCTCTAGAAACTGTAGAAAGCAAGGGAATGGAATTTCCCCTAGAGCCTCCATAGGGAATGCAGCCCTGCTGACACTTTTATCATTCGGCCTGTGAGATCCATCATCTCAGACTTCAGAACTCTAGAACTATATGATAATAGATTTGTGTTTCACACCACTGAATATGTGGTGACTTGTTACAGCAGCAATAGGAAACTAAAAGAGTAATGTATCCCACATCGATCACTTTTAAATTATCAAACTAGTTGCCACTAGAGGCAACTGGCTCTCGATTCCACTCAGAATCCTAGAACCAAGACAGAACATATATGTTAGCATTTTCCCACCCAAGTAAGAGCGATATGTACTAGGAAATTTATTCACAAACTTCTAGAAATCTTTGGTTGAGGGTTGCTCCTGGGGAAGAAGGGAGAGTGTGGTAAATATCCCCTTGTAGACTGACCTGTGGTTTACAGACTAGGTTCTCAAGGTCAGAAAAAGCTCTGAGATAAAGCAAGACAGGGGCTGACTTTGGAAGATGGGTCAGTATATATGAAAATAATGAACGCACATGCAGCATTTAGATCCACTCATGCCCAACGTTAATTTTATTCTATCCTGTCATTGATTACTCAAGGTAGTGGCTAACCACAATTTCTTAAAAAAAAAAAAAAAAAAAAAAGCTTTGGAGGGTTTATGTGACAAATTATACTCCCAGTTCTGCGGTTGTTACCAAGGTCACAGATGTTATCATCTGTCTCCTCCAGTATCCATTCTAGATTCTCTCTACCCTTAATCAGCACTTCTGCTACTCTAGATTGTTTTTCTAGTAGGGAAGCCCAGGTCAACATCTCTGAGGAATCTGAACTTCTGTTTACCCTGACCCTGTCTGGCCATGACTGCTACAATTTCCATTTACAGTTACGACCAGGCGTGTAAGTACCCAAAGTACTCCTGGTGAATTCCCTAAGCTCCAGATGTAGTTATTTTTTATGCCATTCGGGATCAAGTTGGGCCAGTTGCTGGGTCAGCAATTCAATTTTCTCTCCTCACAAAAATCAGTGCTATTTATCCAAGGTGGCGTAATAACTCCTTTGTCTGCTAATCTACAGTCCGAAAATGTCCAGAATGGCCAGGCAAAAGACATAACTGGGATTAGTGAAACACTTGCTGTGTTACATGATAGAAGCAACCCTTATTCTGTTCCAGCAACCAGATGTCTGGTTCAGAAGAACCAAAATTGTGTGGGAAACACAATCTCAAGTGAGTGACTAGTGATTTCCAATAGAGTCTTGTCCTCCACTGCAAGGAAAGAAAGTTTCCTCATCGAGACCATTTGATTTTACAAGAGACCTTAAGCTGTCAATTCATTTTATCCACACATGCATCAGTGACGCCAAACAACAAATTGCTCAGTCCTTACCTAATTCACTATTGCCTTATCTCTAAAATGCTAGACATATTGCATAAGCCAACACATTAATATCCACAAGTGAGAGTCATTTTAATTCTAACACCATGCCAGGGCATATCATGCAATCATGTTTTTACAGCCTCTGGCTGGCCAGGGAGTGATGTGATCCAATTCCAGAATTCCATCCTGAGACTCTCTTTCCTATAAAAATTCCAGTTCCAATAAAAATTATCTTAGTTTGGGTTCTCCAGAAGCAGATCCCATGACAAACATCCAGAGGCAAATTGTTTATTTGGAAAGTGATCTCTGGAAACGTGCAATGTAGGAGTCAGGAAGTGAGACAGGGAGGTTAGATGGGGAAGAGAATGGAAGACACTAAAGACTGCACTGACAGACAAGTTACCTCTGTGGGCAGGGAGCTTAATCCAACTGAGAAATTGAGAGCCTGTATAGAACATATGATTCAGCTTATCCCAACCAGGGGCAACTGTTTGAATGGTGTTTCAGGCATGATTAATTCTCTTGCACTCTGAGCAGACTAAGTTTGGGGAGAAAGCTTTAGAGTCCAGAAAAAAAATATTTAAGCAAATAGAAGTTTGTGCTGGAAGTCAGAAGTTGGGCCATTGTGCAAGGAAATGGTTAAATATGAGGGAAAGACCCTGACCAGCTTTGCTATACCCAGTAATATCGCTTCTTAAAACCTACCAGTATAACCACTTCCTTCTCTTGGTGATTTTTCTTCCTCCAACCCATAGATGACACATAGGTTAAAAAAATAACCAATAGACCATCCTCTCTGCTTATGAACACAGATATATTTTTGGCTTTATTTTTCTTGAAATTCCAGATTCCACACAAACATGTCCTGAGTCCATCTAGAACTAGAGACCACCATTTCTAGCCCATTTCTGTATTAGATTATCAGGATTGCTATGTCAGTATAGAAGTGTTGAATCTGACCCTAAGCATACCTACTGATAGGAGAATCACAAATTGCCTGTGTTTGCTTTGGAATCCCAGGTTAAATTGGCACCTGAATTTATCTTTACCAAATTTCTTTGCTTCCTTTGCCAACAGTTGCAGTCATCTTAAACATTTTCCTTCTACTTTCCCAAGAGATTTATGGTTACAGATTTTATACTGGCTGGGGCCTATTCTGGTTACTATGTCAAAAGCATAGCATAAGTAGCTGGTCCTTAGGCGATCCAGATTTTACCACATCTTTTTTAGTTTAACATTTGATATAATAGCAGCAGACTTCCTGTAGTGCTGTTCATCATGGTGGCTAGTGATTCGAGTCCTTTTTCAAAAGCACTAAAAGATACATTCACTCGTCAAAAATTCTTCTTTTTCAAATATTTTCCCAACTTTCTGAAACCTGAAAGCAAATATCAATAACCTACAAATACACAGAGTTGACCTTTGGAGAGCTCAAAAATTAGATGTTTATTTTTCATGAAGGATTCTCAACTAGTTTCCTAAAATTGTTATTCTGAAAAAGGGTATTATCCTTTCAGTTTGTTCTTTAATTCACATGTCAATTATTTTTTCTGTATTTTAAATCTATTGTCACATACACATGCAAAAGAGACTAGAAAAGTACTCTTAATTTGGAGATGATAAATAACTTTTTAAAAATAATTTTTGTCTCTCTCAACTCAAATCGCATTTGGGGTTAGGAGAGTTGTCTTTCTTCCTGAAACCTTTTTCTTCTATAGTGAAATATTTAAATACAATAAAATCTACATGACTATATAGATTTGTGGAGTTTGTATACGAAGCGATAATTTTTCCAGTTCAGTTAATGTTCAATCAAATAAATATATGTGGGTGACAATACCTTTAGGCTAACACTCAATAAACATTTGAAGTACAAATTTTAAAACATAATTACAGATAGCGTATGTGGTAAGCCAAATAATCGCCATCTCAAATATCAAAGTCCTAATTCCTTGAACCTCTGAATGTTACTTTAAATGGCCAGCACAGTCTTTGCAAACATGATTTAATTTAAAATCTGGAGATGTTGAGATTATCCTGTATTACCTAAATGTAATCACAAGTGTCCTTATAAAATGAGGCAGAGGGAGATTTAATTGCAGAAGAGGAAGAGGAAATGTAATGCAACAAAGGGGTCATGAGCAAAGAAATGCAGGTACTTCCAGAAGCTACAAGAGGAAACAGATTTTCCTGTAACCCTCCAGAGAACCAGCCCTCTCACCTTGCTTTTAGCACTGTAAGACTCATTTTGGACTTCTGGCCTCCAGAACTGTAAGATAATAAACACGTGTTCTAAGCAATTAAGTCTAGTAACTTGTTACAGCAACCATGAGAAACAAATACAGCACACAAAGACATTCTGACACAATAAAAACAAAACCACCGCAAGGGTGGGAAGTGGGAAACATGTGTGTCAAATACATGTGATTTCATTTAAATTTCATAAGTATTGGCATTGGATCATACTTAATTCAACAAATATTTGTTGACTGCCTACTATATACCATAGAATGTGTAAGGGATATATTATAGAGCCAATAGAGATTCCTGCCCTTAAATATCTTATATTCTAACAAGGGATACTCAAAACCACTACTGTAGTAAGTACATTGCTTAATATATTGGATGAATGCTATGGGGGGGGCAGTAAAGGAATCTATAGTATTTGGGGAAAAATTTGCAATTTTAATAGCATTTTCAGGATAGACCTCATGAAGGAAGCATTTCAACCATTGCTTGAAGGGTAAGAATGAGTGACTCTTGCAGATATGTAACAGGGGAGGAACATTCCAGGCACAGAGAAGAACTGGTGAAAAGCCTCCAAGCTGGAAATGTGCCAGACAAGTTTGAAGAACATCGGAGGGTTCAGAAGGCCTACAGCAGAGTGAACATGGGAAAATAAGAAAAATGATCACGAAGTTTGGAGATGGGGAATAAGTTATGTGGACTTTTTTTTTTTAAGAGTCATTTTTTTTTTAAGATTTTATTTATTTATTTATTTATTTATTTTTTAAAGATTTTATTTATTTATTTGAGAGAGAGAGAATGAGAGATAGAGAGCACGAGAGGGAAGAGGGTCAGTGGGAGAAGCAGACTCCCCGCTGAGCAGGGAGCCCGATGCGGCACTCGATCCCGGGACTCCAGGATCATGACCTGAGCCGAAGGCAGTCGCTTAACCAACTGAGCCACCCAGGCGCCCCAAGATTTTATTTATTTTTTGACAGCATGAGCAGGGAGAGTGGCAGGGAGAGGGAGAAGCAGGCTCCCTGTTGAGCAGGGAGCCCGATGTGGTGCTTGAGCCCAGGACCCTGGGATCATGACCTGAGCTGAAGGCAGATGCTTAACCGACTTAACCACCCAGGTGCCCCAAGTTACGTGGGCTTTAAAGCAATTATGAACACTTTGGTTTTTGAAATGAGACATTTGGGAAAAGAGCAGTGATATTGACTTACTTTAACTGCTGTGTGTTATGAATAGACAGTAGCAGGGCAAGGGTAGAAACAGGGAAATTTGTTAGAAGGCTATTACAGTAATCCAGGGTGGAGATGATGATGGGTTAGGGAAGAGTGTTATGTCTGACCGCAGCAAAAAGTGGTTGGAATTTGGGTACCTTTTGAAAATACAGAATGAAGAATAATCTGACAGATGACCATGTAGGATGAGAAATAAAAGGCCACAGAAAAGACACAAAGTTGCCATCAACTGAAATGAGAAAGCCTGGGTGTAGAATGTTTAGGTGCGAAGAGGATGTCAGGTTAAGAGTTCTCTTCAGCACCCAAATGAGAATGTACCTTAGGCATCCAGATGAGGTTGTCAGTTGCTACCTAAATAACACCCCAAATCATGCTGGTGTCTAACAACAGCTGTTTTATGAATTTTCAGAATTCTGAGGAATGAATGATGTTCAGCTGTACAGTTTTGGACTGTCATGTTTGAAGTCTCAGAGGGATGTAGGCAGAAACTGACCCAGCTGAAAGTATACTCAGGCTTAAGTACATTTAATCTTCCCATTCCTGTCCCTTCCCCCAACCACTTGAATGCTACGCAAAGCTTTCTGAAGATCAACTAAATTAGCAGGCATAGCTGTATTATGTATTAGTTTATTGTGAGGCTACATGCATGCTACTCACACCCTTTGTTCCCTAACTTCCTCCAGAAGTTGCACTTCCAAATGTTCAATTTTCAAAAACAAAACGTGGGTTAAAAAAGCTGAAAGGAATAGTTTTATTGCATTTTGGGAATAAAATTATTGTGTGTGGATAAGGAGAAAAATCTTTCCATCAATCCTTGCTAAGGATGGTATATTTCATTAATACAGTTGGAAATTTGAACTGGAGCTGTGTATATCAATTCATACTCAAATATACATGAGTAGCTGCAACTTGAACCAAGAGAGCAACTCTCTCTCTCTCACTCTACTGGTAAACACTGTTGTGGGGTGATCTCTTCTCATTAAGAAATAAACAATGTGTTCCATAAACTATTATGCATAAAGCCAAAGGAAAAAAAAATCAGCATCATACAAAAGAGACAGGCACAGATTACCTCAAAAGGCCAAAATCTGCTGTAAATCTGTAAGGATTATGAAGTGCAAAGGGAATTCTACCAAATCAACAACCATTCCCCTTGAGACCTTGAGCCCAACGCAGTGGTGCATATCAAGTTCCTAAGCATCCAGTAATGTTGCTTAGGATAGTTTTGACAATAACATAAGAGTGACTCTTCTATTTACTCCACATTTATATCGCACAAAAGAAGATTTAAATGGTTTGGTTCTACTCATAAAGATCCATATTAAACACATTTTGAAGCAGTTGTGAAGGATACTAAAATAGCTTATTTTGGAGTACCCAGATTACTGAGTATCTTGTCTTAAGCAGCCACCTACTATTTAAACTAGTTTCCCCAAGGAGAGAGGAAGAGGGAACACCCACACAAACTTGTGCTCTTATTAAAGTGTCTTTGCCTAAACTCAAGCCTACTTTACTGATGAGTCAATTGAACCCAGAGACTTTAAGGACTCCTTATGCCTAACCTAATCTTGGCCAAATGTCTAAAGTACTACATAGTTTAAGTGGCTGATTTTCCCTGCTTAAACTAGACCCCCAAACTTTGGCTCTGCCTATCAGGGTTTTCATAGCAAAAGAAAGTACCCTTGAACAATGTGGGGGGTTAGGCTCACTGATCCTCCACACAGTCAGAAATCCACATATAACTTGACTCTCCAAAAACTTAATACCGGGCTGTTCACTAGAGGCCTTGGTGATAACAGCCAGTTAACATGTTTTGTTTACAAATTATATTCTATATCCTTACAACAAAACATCTAAAGAAAATGTTAAGAAAACCCTAAGAGAAAATACATTTACAGTGCTGTACTGTATTTATCAAAAATCTGCATATAACTGGACCCGCACAGTTCAAACTGTTCAACTGTAAATTCGAACAAAAGCAGAGCTGACATATCTGTTCCAGGCATTCTTTAGCCCCTTCAGCTATTGCTTTAGGTCCTGAGGAGAAGCTGACAGAGAGCACCTTCTCCCAAACAGGGCAGGACTGGCTTTCCTTCCACTGCCACACCCGCATTTGGTCATTACCACTATAGTCCCCATCTAATCCCCTTATCCATCAAATGCAAGGTAGACTTTATCCCTCTAGCTCAACAAATGTTACTGGATTTTACTAAATCTTTCTCGGACAGAGCAGGCTTGGAAAAGCACAGGAAGTTTCAACTGTTTGGGTAACACACAGGTCAGATCCAACCTGGTGGATCTGCTGTGCTCTTTTCAGAATAGAGGATGCAAACTGATGGGGAGAGGACACTCAACAGAAAAATAGAAATACTGCAAACCTTCCTGAGGCTACTTCCTCTGGGCCTGTGTGTCCAGCTGAGACACACTAATGAAACGAACCATTTACCCCCTCAAGATATTTTGACAGTATCTTAGTATTTTCCCCTACCCAGAGACCTTTAAAATGGATCTGAGTAGGATAGTTTTCTTCCATTTAGTTTACCTTAAGGCCACAGTGTACATCCAGCTAAGTTACATACTTTGTTTTTCATTTCAAACTATATCAGCTAAGTAGTACAACAAACTCACAAGGTAACAAAACGAGCCCTAGATTGCCATACAACTAAAACACACTCTACCTATATGTATATCAAGTGTGAAATGCCTCAAGTTCACTAAGATTTTTCTAAAAACATAATAGGAACATTTTCACTCTTTAATTCTCATGTAAATCACTTTCTTGGTGGTTTCATCTACTCAATATGCCAAAACTTCTAGAAATTTTATATCCAAAAAATACCCTACTAAAACTTCCACTCCTATGTCCCACTGTCTCCTTCCATCCGTACTTAGATGCCTAATAGTCCTCTCATATCTTATGTGCTTGTGGCATTTAGCTTCCAAACCTCCAAAATGGCCCTAGTGAATTATACTTCCATTATTCATGCCTTTGGAGACTGCTGTCACATTGGTTTTGGGTGGGATTATGTGATTTGCTTAATCCAATAAATGTTAAGGAAATAGGCACAAGTTCAAGTTCTAAGCCTTATGAAGGCCTGCCAAGTTTCCGCTTTTGTGCTTTTGGTGCCTTACACCATCACTTAAGCAGTCCAGCTACTGGACTAGAGAGTCTAAGTAGAGACACCACATGAAAAAGCCCCATAAAGAGAGAGAAGCCCACGTGGTCTCCAGGTCCTAGATTTCCAGGCATCCATACCAAAATACTAGACATTTGAATAAAGCCATATTGGACCTTTCAGCTGGGTCAGTTTCTGCCTACATCCCTCTGAGACTTCAAACATGACAGTCCAAAACTGTACAGCTGAACATCATTCATTCCTCAGAATTCTGAAAATTCATAAAACAGCTGTTGTTGGACACCAGCATGATTTGGGGTGTTATTTAGGTAGCAACTGACAACCTCATCTGGATGCCTAAGGTACATTCTCATTTGGGTGCTGAAGAGAACTCTTAACCTGACATCCTCTTCGCACCTAAACATTCTACACCCAGGCTGATGGCAACTTTGTGTCTTTTCTGTGGCCTTTTATTTCTCATTCTACATGGTCATCTGTCAGATTATTCTTCATTCTGTATTTTCAAAAGGTACCCAAATTCCAACCACTTTTTGCTGCGGTCAGACATAACACTCTTCCCTAACCCATCATCATCTCCACCCTGGATTACTGTAATAGCCTTCTAACAAATTTCCCTGTTTCTACCCTTGCCCTGCTACTGTCTATTCATAACACACAGCAGTTAAAGTAAGTCAATATCACTGCTCTTTTCCCAAATGTCTCATTTCAAAAACCAAAGTGTTCATAATTGCTTTAAAGCCCACGTAACTTGGGGCACCTGGGTGGTTAAGTCGGTTAAGCATCTGCCTTCAGCTCAGGTCATGATCCCAGGGTCCTGGGCTCAAGCACCACATCGGGCTCCCTGCTCAACAGGGAGCCTGCTTCTCCCTCTCCCTGCCACTCTCCCTGCTCATGCTGTCAAAAAATAAATAAAATCTTGGGGCGCCTGGGTGGCTCAGTTGGTTAAGCGACTGCCTTCGGCTCAGGTCATGATCCTGGAGTCCCGGGATCGAGTGCCGCATCGGGCTCCCTGCTCAGCGGGGAGTCTGCTTCTCCCACTGACCCTCTTCCCTCTCGTGCTCTCTATCTCTCATTCTCTCTCTCTCAAATAAATAAATAAAATCTTTAAAAAATAAATAAATAAATAAATAAATAAAATCTTAAAAAAAAATGACTCTTAAAAAAAAAAAGTCCACATAACTTATTCCCCATCTCCAAACTTCGTGATCATTTTTCTTATTTTCCCATGTTCACTCTGCTGTAGGCCTTCTGAACCCTCCGATGTTCTTCAAACTTGTCTGGCACATTTCCAGCTTGGAGGCTTTTCACCAGTTCTTCTCTGTGCCTGGAATGTTCCTCCCCTGTTACATATCTGCAAGAGTCACTCATTCTTACCCTTCAAGCAATGGTTGAAATGCTTCCTTCATGAGGTCTATCCTGAAAATGCTATTAAAATTGCAAATTTTTCCCCAAATACTATAGATTCCTTTACTGCCCCCCCCATAGCATTCATCCAATATATTAAGCAATGTACTTACTACAGTAGTGGTTTTGAGTATCCCTTGTTAGAATATAAGATATTTAAGGGCAGGAATCTCTATTGGCTCTATAATATATCCCTTACACATTCTATGGTATATAGTAGGCAGTCAACAAATATTTGTTGAATTAAGTATGATCCAATGCCAATACTTATGAAATTTAAATGAAATCACATGTATTTGAAATCACAGTAAAATTGGTATTCAAGATCTATTATTACTTCATGACTGGCTTTGGCTCTAAATTGTCTTTGTAGGATTCACTCATATTGTATATGTAGTTGTAGATCATTATTTCCTCATTGCTACACAGTATTTCATTGCATGACTATACCACAATCTATTTATTCTACTCCCTGATGGAGGTCAGGTCATTTTCAGTGTGGATATTGTGTTAGTTTGGTAGGACTGTTGTAACAAAATATAGGATGGTGGCTTAAACAACAAATTTACTTCCTCACTATTCTGGAGGTTGGAAGTCTAAGATCAAGGTACCAGCGGGTCTCATTTCTCCTGAGGCCTCTCTCGTTGGCTTGAGGATGGCCTTTTCTTGGCCAACACATTCCCTGTGTCTCTCCCTTTTCTTATAAGGACACCAGTCATACTGGATTTGGCACTACCCTTATGACCCCATTTAACTTTACCTCTTCAAAGGTCCTATTTCCAAATAGAGCCACATTGGGGGTTAGGCTTCAATATAGTAATTTGGGAGAGAAAACACTTCAGTCCATAACAAGAGGTATATTAAATACTGTGATACACATGTACTGTGATGAACCTTCTGTTATGTATTTTGATGATCCTATACACTTACATTTCAGGTGTTCCTAAAAAAAGGAATTTCTGGATTATATATCAGTTTTCAGATTTAATTGATCTTCCCTATTTTATCAAAGTATTTGTAGCAATATTCTCTCCCATCAGAAGCACTTGAGAGTTCTGATTGCTCCACATCCTTAGTCTACACCCTTGCTGTATTTGTGTGTGTGTGTGTGTGTGTGTGTGTGTCTATAAAATATTCTCTCCTCACATTCCACTTATACTTGTTTTAGTTTTTTTCACTGTATTCCTGTGATAAATAGACTTCTAAGTGGCCCAGTGATTCTTCCTGCCCTTTACCCACACCATGTGTAATTCCTTGCTTTTGAATGGAAGCAGAAACAGACTTCCTTCTAGCCGACAGAACAAGTCAAAGGTGAAAGAGTAGTCACTCCCGAAATGATGTGACATAATATAACAGTCTACCTTCACAGACAAGAGCAAGAGAATCTCCTGCTAGCCTTCACAAGTTAAACTTCTACATTCTGAGGGAGAAGCACACCAGGATAAGGCCATGGGAAGGAACTGCAGAAGATCTTTAAAACCTGAGAGAAGTCCCTAGTCAACATTCAATGAGAAAATAGAGACCTGGGTTCTTTAGACACTGAATTTTTCCAGTCACCTCATGAGCTTGGAAGAGGACCCCAAGCTTCATAAAACACAGCTTGACTCACAACCTGAGCACAACCTTATGAAACTCTAAGCAAAGGACCCAGTGAGATGATGTTCATACTCCTGACCAATGACAACTGCAACATAATAAAAACATGTTTTGAGGTGCTAGGTTTGTGGTAATTTGTTGTACAGCAATAAATAGAATTCCATGTACCTCTTACTTTTAAAAAAATATTTTACAATTCACCAGTTTACATTTCATAATACCTAATATCTGTTAATAGCCTTGGAGCTGTTGGTATTTAGTTACTTGGTTTAAGAATATATTAATGGGTTCTATAGCATTTTAACTTGCCAGCTATTTTCCTTCAGCACAGTAACTATATTAATCTTAGTCTGATCTCCATTGTTTAAGGCATCAGTCCCATCTTATTTTTGTACCTTCAAAATACATCATTTTGTTTTTCTTGCTTTTAAGATTTACTCATATTTGGTTTTCATATGTCTTGATATTTGATAGTTTGAAATTTTTTCTTCCCATTTTTTTCTATTACTTCTATCTTGTTTCTCTTCTCCTTCTAGGATTCCAAGTGCATATATTAGACTTTTTCACTATACCCCATATGTCTTTTATACAATTTCCTGTGTTTTTTATCCTTTTTCTCTGGATATTTTTTTTGAAGTCTTATCGTGTACTCACTTGCTTTTTAACTATAGTTAATCTATAACATAACCTATTGAATTATAAATTCCAATTATTGTAGTTTTCAGTTCTAGACTTTCCATTTGGTTCTTTTCAATAGATTTCAGTTCTTGACTTAAATTCTCAATTTTGTCTTACTTCCTTAATCATCACAAGCATTTTTATCCTAAAGTCTGCATCTGGATTCACAGGGGTTTTTGGTTTGTTCACATTTTTACTGTCTATAATGTCTCTTGATTTGCCAATTGAAGTTCATTTTTCTACATATGAAATTATGATCCTATCCGGGGGCAAGTAGCTAGGGTAGGAGTTTAACAATGACAGAACACAGTAAGCCTGGTGGTTAACCATAGCTGCTCCACTTTGGTGGACATTGAATTCCAAATTCCAAATTCTTCCCTAGTGCTTGAATCCTCACAGATACTAATCAGTCTCTCAACTTCTCAGCCATAATTATGGAACTGGAAGAAGACTTGAACTGGAAGTAATTCTAAGTGCCAGAGTTCTTTCCCTCTTTTTCTCACATATTGTTTCCACAGTTTCTTACTGATTTGTTAGCTCTTCCAATATCTTTAAGAAAAATCTTTAAAAATTAATTTCTTCCAACTTCCTTAGCTATTCTCAAGAGGAGAGTTGGTTGCAACCACATTCACTGTCAGGAGAAGAATCTTAATGTAAGTATTTTACATAACTCAGTGGCCAACTAGTCATTCTTAGAAAAAGCTACATCTTTCAGGATAGGTAAAAATAATTGGCCCAAGTAAATAGGTAGCTAAAGCGCACTGCAAAGAGAAACAAGTTAAAGCCTTGGGCAAGACTTTCAGGTCTTATAAGGAAAATACACTTTTTCAGTAAGAAATCTGAAGCAACAGAATTATCCAGTATGGTTGTATAAAAGTAAAACATTCATCTAGAATGCAGTTCATCCGTTGCTGTCCTAAGGTTCTACATGTTTGGTCTGGGCTAATTTATTAGCACTTCCAAGAAAGAAAGTTCTTCAGGATACCTGAAGATTTTTTTCCCTTTCAAAACACTATTTATGAATAATTAGAGGATTTTATATTGATACTTATACCCAACACATTGTTACCAGCATCAGACCTTATCATCATGTGGAAAACACATCCAAACTCTGATTTTTCTCAAACTTGTATACCTATCAAAGCTACATGATACAAAGAGAAAGACAGGCAAATAAAGTATTGATCATTCTAGAACTTGAAGGATTCTAAAGTGGATAGCTCAACATTTGATTGAATAATTCCCTAAGGCATGACAAAAAAATAAGTGAAGTGGCTGCAGGATTTAGTTGTGTTCTTTTTTTCTTTGATAAGTGGCCTATTTTTTTGTAATAGTAACACTTTGAACTGTTTCAGAGCAATTTAATAGCTATTAGCTCTTTTTTTTATCCTCAAGGTAGGAAGAACAAGTGTTATTATCCAGAGAGGTTAGGTGAACTGAGAAGATCACAGAGCAAATTAGTACAGAGCAGAGACAAGAAATTCTTCTGGCTTTGTGTTTTTCCATTATACCACATTTCCCCCTTGTGATGTTATAGGATACATGACACAAATATATATGTACAATGGTGAGAAAACAAACTTCCCCTTACACACAAACTCTTTTAGAAACCACTTCAGTGCGTGTAATGCATGTAAAAAAAAATATCTTGAGATGCAGTCGATTAAAATTGCAGAAAGTGTTGTTCTCGGCACAAACAGCTGTTCAAATAGTATTCCAAAGGGACAGGCAATATTACAAAGAGACACTCCAGAGTAATAGGAAAGGAGAGATGAGGGAGGCAAATGAGGGAGCAGCTGAAGCATATCAGCAAAGCAAGAAAACTTGAGGAACCAACAGAAAGACTAAAAAGTCGATTTATCAGGTCTATGATATGCTGACTTCTAAAGAGGCTAATTTGGGGCTGTTCTGATTCTTGTAGTAAAGACCTTTATTGGTATGTTGACATTTATCAAGATATTTATCATTCTCTTGAGCTATTCAAAGATATTAGAATGATTTGGTTTTTTAGAGGCATCCCTCCTTTACTAATGTCATTGCTCTAGGCATGTGGGATATATAAGCTAATATTGTTCAATATTCTTTTAGAAAACCACAAATTGGCCATCATCATATCATTGATTTTGTAAAGTCAGCATTTGCCTTAGTCATGTAATTGTTAATATTTTGCTACTTTTCCTTGCATCTTAGAACTTCCAAAAGTAATTTTTATATAAACATATTTTAATCACATTCCAGTTAACACACAGTGTAATATTAGTTTCAGGTGTATAAAAGTGTTGAATTGGTATATTGTGCAACACCCATTTCACCCATCACCCTTACCCACCTCCCTTCTGGTAACCATCAGTTCTCTATAGTTAAAAGTCTGTTTCTTGGTTTGCCCATTTTTTCCCCTTTTGCTCATTTGTTTCTTAAATTCCACACTCAATATTTTTTCTTATAATTAGAAGAGCCTATATTGAGAATTTGGTTAACCTAAACATAGTTTCCACTACAATATTAAAATAGTTTTCTCAATACAGAGTTTCAACAAGTTTTTTTTTTCTTATAGTTGAATGGTGGATAGGACTTCCTGTTTCTATTACTGCTATTGAAAAATTAAATGTTAGCCTAGTTTTTATTCTTTGTAGGCTGTTTTTAAAGTCTTCTCTTTATCTTAGATGTTCTATAGCTTGACTGACTATCATAATCTTTGGATTATTTCTAATTGTATTTTAGTTGTAGAAATTGGTTCTTTTTCAAATGTTTGGCTATTTATGAGTTGCTACTTATTTCATGTTTAAGCTATTTTATTAAAATATGAAATGCATTTATAAGTGAATTCTATACTATGGATGTGATAATGGACCTGTAATTTTTGTGCATGATTATGCAGTTGGTTATTTCTCTGGACTCAGTCATGGTGGTTGGCTTTCCCATGTGATTTTCGTCTGTGATTTTTACTGTGAGCTATCTTTCTTAAACTTTTATCTGTGGGGTTCTTTAAAGCCTGAATGTGAAATAACTCCATTGAGGATTTGCTTCTGTTTGGTAATAAAAGCCACTTTAAATTTTTGGCAGTGCACTGTTCAGGACAAAATATAAATTCCAGAAGATTCTGGTTCTAAATGGTGATATAGGAAGATCCTGAACAGACCTCCACCGACAGACCTACTGAGCCTATAGTTACATATGGAAAAACTCCTTTTTGAAAAAAAAAAATGCAAAGCCTTAGTGACAACTACACATTGGGCAAATGGAGACAGAATCTCACCATAAACCCCACTCCTGGTGCAAGACCCATAACCTAGTGGGAACTCAAAACTGGGAACCTCTCCCTGAGGAGCCGAGGGTTCAAATCCCACGCCAGTCATCCAAACGTTTAAGACATACACTTGAGACAAGCCCTAAACACATGTAACTCTGAAAACCAACAGGAATCATGTTGCAAGACCCACAAGACTGTAGCATCAAAAGAAACTGCTCTTAAAGGGCTCACATATTCAAACTCACCCCCCTTCTAAAGCCCAGTTCAGAGGCAGCTGCTGTGGCCAGACTTAAAGGGAAAGAAGTTCACCTGCTTATATTAAAGCCTAGGCCTGAGAGGCAAGCAACTAATTTAAGACACAAATCTAGTAGCCTGCCATAATATTCTCTGGGGATGGAGACTGCAGGCACCATCTTCACACTCTTCCTTTGCTGTGCTCCAGAGGACTGGTATCTTCCAGAAGGGAGCTTTTATACACATCTGGTGCCCTGATTTTTTTTTTTTAAGATTTTATTTATTTGACAGAGAGAAGGACAGCCAGAGAGGGAACACCAGCAGGAAGTGTGGGAGTGGAAGAGGGAGAAGCAGGCCTCCCACAGAGTAGGGAGCCTGAGGCAGGGTTCGATCCCAGGACCCTGGGATCATGACCTGAGCTGAAGGCAGACGCTTAACAACTGAGCCACCCAGGTGCTCTGGTGCCCTGATTTTTTAATGGCTGCCACTTATGGGATGCTTCTTGATCACCTCGCTCCAGAGGCTAGGGGAGTTGGTATTTCTGATCCAGTGGACTGTAGTAACTGGTGTCACCCAGAAAAGAACTCCTACCTTTGTGCAGGGTCCTGATTTTTGTGACTACTGCCAGGGAACACCTCTACATTGCCTGGTTCTGGTGGTCAATAGGGCTTATACTTGTGGGCCACAGGACTGTAACTAATAGAGGGCATCCTTAGACAGCCACAACAAACCCAAGCTCAGTCTTTCTGTGAAAGAGGCCTATTAGCTAACCATTATGATTGTGGCCTGAAGGAAAGACTTCTGATTAAATAGACAAATCTAGGGGCCGACTATAATCTTGTCCAGAGAACTGGGAGGGCAGACTCTTTTCTCGTGCTCAACCTACACTGTACTTTAGGGTATCACCATCTCCCAGAGTGGAGTTTCCAGGTGTCTGGTGCCTTGGTTATTACATCTGATGACCTGGTTTTCACAGCTGCTGTCTAGGGGATGCCCGTCAATCACCTGGCTCAGGTAGAGTGGGGGCTTGCGTCCCTGGGACCCAGGGGCCTGTAACACTTTGAGAGAGTTCTTGGCAGGCTACCGCCCCCAGGGCACTGCACTAATAGCAGAGGCTAACTTGCCTGCCAGTCTTTCTGTGAAGGAGGCCTCTTTGCTTGTCCTGGAGCTTTGGCATGAGAGGTAGGCTTTGGGTTTGCCACATGTTTAGTGGCCAATGAAGCTGCCCCTCAGGGAACAAAAATGAAATGCAGTCCACTGAATGAGAAGGTATTTGCAAATCCTATATCCAACAAAGGGTTAATATCTAAAATATATGAAGAATTCCAGCTCAGTAACAAAATCCAAAAAGTAGGCAAAGGAATTGACCATTTTTCCCAAGATAGCATATAGTTGGCCAACAGGCATAGGAAAAGATGCTCCATATGCCTAATCAGGAAAATGAAAATCAAAACCATAATGAATAGTTATTCAGAGAGGTATGAGGTGACATTTATCAAAAGTAAGTTTTGACAAAGATGTTGAGAACAGGGAACCCTTATGCATTGTTGGTTAGAATGTAAACTGGTGCAACCACTATAGAAAACACTATCAGGATTACTCAAAAAATTAAAAACAGAACTTCCATATGATCCAAAACTCTACTTCTGTGTGTTTATCAGAAGCACAACACTAACTCAAAAAGCTATATGCACATCCATCATCACTGCAGCATTATTTACAATAGTCAAGATATGGAAACAACCTAAGTATCCATCAATGGATGAATGGATAAAGAAATTTTGGAGTGTGTGTACAATATGATATTGTTCAGACATAAAAGTATGGTATGGTGTCATTTGAGACAACTTAGATGGACTGCAAGGGCATTATGCCTAGTAAAGTAAGTCAGAAAGACAAATATCATATGCTCTCTCTTCTATCTAATCTAAAAATAATTAAAATAGAAAAAACCTCTCAAATATGAAGAATAGACTTGTGGTTGCGAATTGCCATTTTATCTGAAACCAAAAGAAGTGGTCTGTTTCCAGTTCACTCACTGGTATTCTTGCTTTTGCAACTCACATTTTTTAATGTGGGGTATTTGATCCAACTTTATTTTTTGGGACCTGGGCTTTTTTTCCTTTCATCTCTAGACCTTTTAAAAATCCATATGCTACATTACCAGATAGTAGAATTTTCCAGAATAAGCAATAGCATAGTGGATGGAATTGTGATTTCTCATCATTTCTGGGATCTGCATATTACATTACTTTCCTCTAGCTCTGAAATATATTTTTCTTTTTTAAAACTGACTTTGAATTTTGGCCCAAGTGAGATCTCTAAAAATAGAAATGCCATTTTCATAATTTTGTCTATGTTCCTTTCCAGGAAGTCTTTCCCTTTTCAACCTGAAGTAATTCAGGAGTGAGGGAAGTTAAGTGATAAATTGATCAACCACATTTGAAAGTATGAATATAGGATAGTCTTTACTCTGCTTCCATTCAAGAACAAGCTATTTTAAAAATTAATGCAAGTAGAATTTTAAATGATTATTTCTGAACGAAAACAATCACAAATTACCTTGAGAATTCTTTTGCTTATAATCTAAACAGCTTAGTTTAGACTGGAAATATTTTACTCAAGAAATCGAAGTACAGAACTTTCTTTTGGTTTTTAAATCCTTTATGCTTTGTCTTGTCACAGGGAGTATGTTTACCAACATTACTAAGTTCTGAGAAATGCCCACAGACTTACAGATATTCCCCCACTTTCTAGAAGTTCACATTATACAACTTTGCTTTTTTACCAGAGATCTCCATTTCTCCTACAAGCAAAAATTCTCTTCAGATTTGTTAGTGAAATCAAGTACTAATGTAGGTCTTTCATATGCTAAGTGGTTTAATGCAAACTTTCAGAACATGGGAAATGCTCTTTTCTTTACTCCATTTCAGCTTATGAGAAGTTCCATAGGAGCACCATACTTTCAGATAGTGAGGGAGACTTGTACTTATGAAAACATGTGAAATTCTGGCTCAAATCTCTTAAGTTCTGAAAGACAAGGTAGAGTTAGCTCAAACTGTAAATTTTCATAAATATAAAGTTATATTTGGGAGAAGTCCAACACACGCATTTTGCACTCTGGAATTTGATGACAAAGGTTTTGGAAAGGCCAGTCTGTGCACAGAGTCTCAGAATGGGACTCTGCTCAAGCAGCAGCTACAGCTGCCATGACAGGACTTAGTTCAAGACACTTTGGTGAATAAAACTTCACAGCTAGATCTTAGGACTCCAATCACATTATGAACTAGGGAAAGTAAAAGGAACATGTGCTTAAATAATTTGTACGTTATGCCAGATAATATCCACAGCACACTAATGTGTGGGGATTAAAAAAAAAAAAAAACCCTAATAGACCATGCCTAGGTTCATGCATTCTTCATTGTAGTAGAATAGAGAATACTGGTGAAAATATATGGATGTGAAATATTAACTTAAGATTCTACTTTATCAAAATGGTCTACATGACATATTGGTCTTGTGATACTTATTAGTCTTGTAGAGTTTTCAGTGGGCTGACAGTTTGTTTAGTTAGACCTCTCCAAACTCCAAGTGTATATATTGGAATATTTCTTAAAGTGTGTATATATCCTTAAATTTTACAACAGCAATTTTTTAGTTCTTTTGTATTTATAGTTAAGAGAATGAATTATTTTTATTAAAAAATATTTTATTTATTTGAGACTGAGAAAGAGAGAGAGAATGCATGTGTACACACGAGGTAGGGGGCAGAAGCAGGCTCCCTGATGAGAAAGGACCCCATTGTGGGGCTCGATCCCAGGACTCTGGGATCATGACCTGAGCGTAACGCAGATGCTTAACCGACTGAGCCACCCAGGTGCCCCAAGAGGATGAATTAATTCAAAAAATACTTATTGGGCAACAACTCTGTCAGACACCGAAGACCAGGAAAACACAACAGTTAACAGAGAAGAAAGGTCTACTCCAGAAGAGCTTTCATTCTAGTGAGGCAGCGAGAAAAGAGATCTGTAACTCATCAGGTATGCGTAAGTGCTAAAAAAAATCGGTCACAGGGCTAGAAGGTGATATATTCTATTTTAGATTGTTAGAGATTGCCTCTCCAACATCAAATGAAAATTAGTAATAGCAAGATGAATTTTCTTTCAACTTCCTTTTTAAGCATTGCATTTTTTGTGCAGTGATTTGATGCATGTGAACTGTATTCAAATAAGTTAACATTTACTTTGTAATAAAATTTGAACTTATCCAATTACCTCTATCTTTTGACTCCTATTATGATAAATGACACATTTAGGTCCAAGGTTTTATCTAGGGCAAGAGACATGATTTATTGACATAGAACATAACACATTTACTTGGCTTATAACAAATTAGTTCATTAGCACTGTGCTTAACCAATTTGTTTAAAATATATTTTATAGTTTCATTTCACTGTCTCTTTTATATAAAAATGTGTAATCATGGTTAAGGTGTTATGTTATGAGTGAGTAAACTAAAGCAACATTACATTGTTTCTAGAGATGACTGGATTATGCTTGTTATTAACTGGTAACTCAAGAGCCAACACTAAGAACACAGACATCTAATGAGGTGGTATTTTCTGTGGTTGTTCCAAAAATCTTTCATTATTGGAGTTCTTAATTTTCTTGGATTATTTTCTTTTACCCTGCTGAGTTAATACACTTACATCTGGGATCTGAGTTGTAAGACAAGGAATTCTTTATGCAAAATATAATTTAGGTAAGATGAGTGTCATTGTGTTGATTGCTATGAGTTTATTTCTGCCTGGAGAAAGACCAACAGAGGTTATGCTTATGTACATATTTTTCCATGTAATCCTTTTGTTGCTTGAATTTTTAATAAAATCATTTCCAGAATAGATAGGTATGTAGTTATGACAGAAGGAAATTTACTCTATTTAAATGAAGTTGTCAATAATTCAGTTTTATAAACTACTCTTTTTCCAGATAAAACCTAAAAGATATGGAAAAACAAGATGACTATATCAATAAATATGGATACAATCCAACATGCTAAACCTTGACTAAATTCCTTCTTGTTCCATTTTGCAAACCCCTTCCATATTAAATAAAGTTAGTTTTCCAAAAATTCAAACTATAGTTTATGTTTTCATAGAAATCAATGAATTCATTTTTAAAATATGCCATTGCTAAAATAGTATTTCTTTAAAAGTTACATTAGGTATAACTCATGTTTATAAAGATTATGAGAGGCATATGGACATCTTGAGCTTTCAAACGAGTATCTAAAACTTAGAAAATATTTTCACCTCAATTTTCTATGTTATTGCAAGTTACTATTTGGAAAATATTTTATTGTCACCAGTCTTTTTTAATCTTAATTTTTATCTTTATGTCTTTGTGTTTTTTTTTTTCTAATTAGGAACATACACATATTCTGTGAGGAAAGTTGAGAAAATATAGCAAATATAGAAGAAATAGATTTCCAATAGCAAAGACTCATTATCTTCACTTCAACTGAAAATTGAGTGGGGGGATCAAAGTGCTTCTCATCCAACACTGTATATTCAGTTGCTAATAGTGTGCCTGAAACAGCTGGACTAAGTGTTCATCCAAAGAATAGACTGTAAATTATATACATTCTTCCTTTTAGCTTCCTGTTTTTATATGCATGCACGCATGCACACACGAGGGCTTTCTCTATATAAATGTTCTATACCATGCTTCTCGATTTATTAAACTTGCTTCTATCCTGTTCCCACTGCCTGTAACATCATTCCTTCCATTCTAGCTAATAATCTTAAGAACTCTCACCTTTCAGCTATTCAACTGATAATCAATAAAGTTATCCTTTCTTTTCCCATCCAGCATGAGTTCAGTCAGTCCTCCTTTTCTTTCCTAATTTTGTTTTGTTTTGTTTTGTTTTTACCTTCTGCTGCATTCAGTCTCATGACCTCCCTCATCTAATTGGCTCTACTGATGAAAAGCCCCTCTTCTGGAACTTACCATCCTACAAGCAAGTAACCTTAAGGTTCAATTTGCTAAAACAAAAACAAAAGATAAACACTCCACTAACTCCATTTCCTTTTCTAGCTACAGCGCTCTTGCTTGTTATGTCACCGTAAAGCTTCTTGGAATTTAATCCTTTCTTTGGTTTTATGTTTCCTCATTTTCTAGTTAATCCTCAATCACTGCAATTTTCTTCCTGCTCTCATAGTGCTCTTTCCTGCTTTCAGAAACATCAATAGGTGTCCATTGGAAAGTTTACCAGACATTTCTTGCTGTTATGACAATGACAAGTGTACTTTCCTTTAAAATCATCATAAATAACCATGGTTATTCTTCACACTAAACTTAATCATAACTGTTTATTAGAAAAGTAAACCTTTATGATTAATCATATTGTTTAGCCCCCACTCCCCTTTTGTGAAGAAATAAGTATTTCCAGTTTATGTATTCTTCTAGAGCTAATTTACATATACACACGTATAAAAATATGTATTTTATCTCTTAATACATGACATGAGACTTCTGAAAAACTAGAAGAGTTTAAGATGATTATAAACTTGTCCTTAACACCAGAAGGATGTCAAATCCCTGAAAATGATTTTATGAAAGCAGTGTATCAACTCTTTGGAAGAAAGCTTACTGATGTTTTCAAGAACGTGTAAGAGAACACGACATCTATAAAGATAAGCAAGAAGAGATTATGAGAAATGGGTAAGATGGCAAAAACACAAAGCGTAGTAAGTAAAAATGAAAATCAACCAACTTTCAATAGTGCAATTATTACTGTAAAGGAAATAAATTTAACACTGCCAAAAATTTAATTGAGTATACTGTATTGTTCGTAGGGGCTTCTAGTATATTGGAAGGGGAAATTTTTCCATATGAAACATAGTCTTATAAATCAAGAATCTTTAAATCACAAAGACAAAGTTCTAAAAAATATATATGAAAATGGTCTACATCTAAATATATCCCAGGATGGGGCGCCTGGGTGGCTCAGTTGGTTAAGCGACTGCCTTCAGCTCAGGTCATGATCCTGGAGTCCCGGGATCGAGTCCCGCATCGAGCTCCCTGCTCAGCAGGGAGTCTGCTTCTCCCTCTGACCCTCTTCCATCTCGTGCTTTCTATCTCGCATTCTCTCTCTCTCAAATAATCTTTGAAAATCAATCAATCAATCAATCAATCCCAGGAAATAAAGAAAAAAGCAACTCAGCAATTAGTCGGGGAAAAACATGTTATCTCCTCAAGCTGGCCTCAAAATTTTCTTCTTCAAAACCATGGACCCAGATGTTCTTACCATATTATATTTTCACCATGAGAGATATAAGGAACGTAGAAAAGACTTAACATCCAGCATATTTTAATGGGGAGTATTAAATTTCCTTTTTCAAAGATTTCAAATATCATCTCAAAGGAATATATTTTACTGAGTTTTACAGAGATAAGATTTTATCCGACGATTAACAGAAGAGAGCAATTTCCTATTGATTGCTTTTCCCATTTTCTTTCCCGTCTTCTGTAGAAGACAGCACAGCTTAGCTATAGACTGACAGAATCTGGAGCCAAATCATTCCCTTATTTGTGAAGACATTAACTTACATAAGACATCTTTAAAAGAAGAGACCAGCTGAACCAGTATGAGCCATGAAAACCTGCACACACAAAGAATCGAGAGACAAATGCATCCAAACAATCACAGCTTATATCTGCTTAGAGAAGCTGAAACCATAAGCTGTAAGAAACATTGAAATAGTAATTTTGAAAAGTTGTTGGAAACGGAGAAGGAGCAACTCATGGGCTTAGAGTCTTAGAGAGCTCCCACATATCCATGCTCCTTAAAATCAGGAAAGCCAACATGTTCTAGAAAAGATTTCATACCGATTCCCTGATGGCCTGGGCACAGAAAAAAAAAATATTTACTGTGAAATACACCTGGAGAGTTCTTCCTAGCAAACGCCTACTTCACAGGGTAATACTTTGCCAGAGCCTTCTCTCAGCTAATGTAAGGTAATCCCTCTGACTCCAGTACCTTCTAGCCTTTCGGTATCACCTTAGAGTATAATAGATAATGGACAACAGAACTTCGAAGAAATAGACTGGGAAACTGTGGACAGGGAATGGAGTAAGGACCTGGAGGAAGAGCTATACCACTAGACAAATACTTGCAAATGTCAAAGCCTCAAGACACAATCTCCCTGAAGCAATAATATTCAACTGGAGATTATTGAACATGCATCTTGCCTGCACCTTACCACCATATTAACAAATACAGGGCTCAGATACAGTAACAGGGGATTATAGCTGGATTAGATAAGAGATACAGAATCTGAGAAGTATTTAGGTAAGACAAAAATCAGGAGGGATAAAAAAATGTATAAAATGCAGGGACACTAGAAAAATCTGAAGCCACTGGCACCTGTAGCTAAAGCAGATAGTAAACACAGCTCAATTCCTAACTAGATCACCATAAATCCTAATGCTAAAAACCTGTTTACCTCAGTTATTTTGCAATACAACTCATCTTTCAGTTAAAAATTTACAATGCAGTCCAAAAGGTAAAGAAAATCATAGCCTAAAGGACAAAACAATCATCAGAACCAGACTCAGGCAGGACATGTATTAGAATTACCTGAGAATTTAAAATAACATTAATATATTAAGGGTTCTAATGGAAAAAATTAGACTATAGGCAGTAACAGATGAGTAATATGAGCAGTGAGATAAAAGAGGATGAATTAAAAGGAGAGTTTTTAAATATTTTATTTATTTGACAGACGAAGAGAGAGCATAAGCAGAGTGGCCGGCAGAGGGAGAGGGAGAAGCAGGCTCCCCGCTGAGCAGGGAGCCTGATGCAGGGCTCAATCCCAGGACCCTGGGATCATGACCTGAGCCAAAGGCAGCTGCTTAATCGACTGAGCCACCCAGGCACCCCTAAAAGGAAATATTAAAAACAAAAAAATCCAACAAATTAGGAGTTCTTTAATGACATCAGTAGACTAGACATAGGCAAGGAAAATAACACTGACCCTGAATAAAAACAATAGAAACTACCCAAACTGAAGTGCAGAAGATCCAAGAACTGTGGGACAATTTCAAGTTGTAATATACAATTGGAATACCAGAAGGAAAAGATAGAAGGATCAGGAATATTTGAATACTGGCCTAGATTTTTCCACAATTGTTACAAAACCATAGAACTAGAAAGTACACAAAGTACCAAAACAAGCAAACAAAACCCAACAACACTGAGGCATATTCCTTTAACTATAGAAAACCAAAGACAAAGAAATTCTTGAAAAAAGCCAGAGTAGGATGAACACACTTTACCTATATATGGTGTATATAATTTTTTGTGGCCAAGTATATAATTTTAGTTTGTGTACAGCATTCCAAGAATATGGAAAAACTTTTTAAGATAACATTCTTTATAAATCTCTTAAATTATGCTTGATTATATTACTCAAATATTCTGATTTTGCCCACATGGAATTACAAAATTACAATAAAACTTAAGCTTTATTGTAACAAGTTACCTTGCTTCTAGAATCCTAATTCAGTGCTTCACATTTTGATGCAGGGTTGTGTGCTGTATAAGGATGCAAGTTACTTTTGTACATCTCCTATGGATGGTCATAAATTTTTGTATAAAGTCTTTTATTCTGGTTAGTACATATAGCCTCAATTTTCCTTTGCCCTGATACAAATATAATGAAGTGTTAAATATTAATATTTGTCTCATTAAAAAATTTTAGTGGACTTCTCAAAATCATAGAAGCAAAGAGAAAGTAAGTGAATTTTTTTAAATGTTAAAAAAGAAAAACTTCCACCTTATTATTATATACCGAGGGAAATATCTTTTTTTAAAAAAGACTTTATTTGGGCACCTGGGTGGCTCAGTTGGTTAAGCGACTGCCTTCGGCTCAGGTCATGATCCTGGAGTCCCAGGATCGAGTCCCGCATTGGGCTCCCTGCTCAGCAGGGAGTCTGCTTCTCCCTCTGACCCTCTTCCCTCTCGTGCTCTCTATCTCTCATTCTCTCTCTCTCACATAAATAAATAAAATCTTAAAAAAAAAATAAATAAATAAATAAGATTTTATTTACTTTTGTGAGAGAGAGAAAGAGCACAAGCAGGGGGAGGGGGAGGAGAGGGAAAAGCAGACTCCCCGATGAGCAGGGAGCCAGATATGGGACTCAATCCCAAGACCCTGGGATCCTGACCTCAGCTGAAGTCAGACACCTAACTGACTAAGCCATCCAGGTGCCACCCAGGGAAATATCCTTAGAAGAGGAAATTGAAATAAAGATTTTTCTCTTCAACATTTATGATAAAACTTTCAAAATGGGCATAGAGGAAATGAGCATACCTCAATATACAAAGACCATATATAACAAGCCCACAGTTGACATTATCCTCAGTGAAAACTGAAAACTTTTCTGCTAGGATCAGGAACCAAACAAGGATGCCCACTTGTGCCACTTTTATTCAATTTAGAATAGGAAGTCCTAGTCAGAGCAATCAGGCAAGAAATACTAATTAAAATCATCCAAATTGTAAAGGAGGTAGTAAATCTATCACTATTTGCAGATGGCATGATATTATATACAGAAAAACTCTAAGACTCCACCCAGAGAGAGAGTGTTACAACTAAATTTTTTTTCAGTGAAACTGCAGGATACAAAATTCAATATATAAAAATCTGTTGCATTTCTATATAGCAATATACTATCAGAGTTATTAAGGAAACTATCCCATTTAAAATTGCATCAGTAAGAATAAAATACCTAGGAATAAATTTAACAAAAGAAAGACCTGTAAACTTAAATCTTTAAGACATTAAAGAAATCGAAGACAACACAAATAATTAAGATATGCTGTGTTCAAAGATTAGAGAAATACTTTTAAGTCCACAGTATCCAAAACAATCTACAGATTCAATGCAATCACTATCAAAATTCCAATGGCATTTTCACAGAAAAAGAACGATCCTAAAATTTTTATAGAACTACAAAAGACCCTAAATAAACCAAAGCAGTCTCGAAAAAGAACAAAGCCAGAGGTTTCATGATCCCTGATTTCAAAATCAGTTACAAACTATAGGAATCAAACAGTACAGTATTCACTTAAAAACAGACACATAGATCAATGGAATGGAATAGTGCACCCAGAAATAAAGCCATGCTTACATAATCAATTACATTATGACAACAGAGCCAAGATATACAATGTGGGAAAGTCTGTCTGCTCATTATTATGAAAAGGGGAGAGTGCAGAAAATCAAAGGAGTCCGTTTCTACACTTTACTTGAACTAGTAAGTCTTGACACCTATCTTTGCGGTAATGAAATAGTTCTGTATCTTGATTGCAGTGGTTATATTTATCAAAACATGATAAAATAGCATCTATAAGTACACTATATACATTACAACAGTTTTACTAGTGTAGATACTGTAACATGAATGTAAGCTGTAAGCACTGCTGGATACTGGGTGAAGAGTACAAGAAACCTTCCTGCAAGAAAAGTCTCAAATAACCAACATAACTTTACACCAGGAGGAGCTAGGAAAAGAACAAAACCCAAAACGAGTAGAAGGAAGGAAATAATAAAGATTAGAACAGAAATAAATAAAATAGAAAGTAAAAAAAAACAAAAAAACTATAGAAGAGATCAACAAAACCAGGAGCTGGTTCTTTCAAAAGATCAACAAAATTGATAAAGCTTTAGCCTTGAGAGAGAGACAGGGGGAGGGGGCCCAAACAAAATCAGAAATGAAAGAAGGGAAATAACCACTGACAATGGAAATACAAAGGATTATAAGAGAATATCATGAAAAATTATGTGGCAACAAATTGGGCAACCTAGAAGAAATGGATAAATTCCTAGAAACATAACCTTCCAAAACTCAATCAGGAAGACACAAAAAATTTGTATAGACCAATTATCAGCGAAGAAATTGAATTGGTAATTAAAAAAGGAAAGAAAGAAAACAACAACAAAACCTCCCAAGAAACAAAAATACAGGAGCAGATGGCTTCACAGATAATTTCCACCAAACATTTAAAGAAGAGTTAATACGTATTCTCCTCAAACTATTCCCCAAAATAGAAGAGGAAGGAAAACTTCCAAATTCATTCTAGGAAGCCAGCATTATCCTAATACAAAAACCAGATAAAGACACCAAAAAAAAAAAAAAAAAATACTACAGGGCAAGATCTCTGATCAACACAGCTACAAAAATCCTCAACAAAATATTGGCAAACCACATACAACAATACATAAAAAAAAAAAAAAAAAAAAAATCATTCACCACAATCACGTGGGATTTATTCCCAGGACTCAAGGATGGTTCAATATTCACAAATCAGTGTGATATATCAAAATGAGAAAGGATAAGAACCCTGTGATCTTTTCAATAGTTGCAGAACAAGCATTTGAGAAAGTACAACCACCATCCATAATAAAAATCCTCAACAAACTAGTTTTAGAGGGAACATACCTTAACATAATGAAGTCTTTTATGAAAAACCCACAGCTAACATCATACTCAATGATGAGAAATGGAGAGCTTCATCCCTAAGATCAGGAACAAGAGAAGGATATCCACTCTTACCACTTTTATTCAACATATTACTGGAAGTCCTAACCACAGCAATCAGACAAAATAGGGGGAAAACGGCACCCAAATTCGTAAGGGAGAAAGAAAACTTTCACTATTAGCAGATGACACTATACATAGAAAACTCTAAACACTCCACCAAAAAACTGTTAGAACTGATAAATGAATTCATTAAGGTCGCATGATACAAAGTCAATGTACAGAAATCCACTGCCTTTTAAACACTAATAATGAAGCAGCAAAAAAAATTAAGAAGGCAATCCCATTAACAATTGCACCAAAAAATAATAAAACACCTAGGAATAAACTTAGGAGGTGAAAGACCTATACTGTGAAAACTATAAAACATTGATGAAAAAAATTGAGGATGACACAAACAAATGGAAAGATATTCTATGCTCGTGGACTGGTTGACGAATATTGTTAAAATGTCCATACTATCCAAAGCAATCTGTAGATTTACTGCAATCTCTATCAAAATACCAACAGCATTTTTCACAGAACCAAAACAAAAAAAACCCTAAAATCTGTATAGAATTACAGAACACCCCGAATAACCAAAGCAATCTTGAAAAAGAACAAAACTGGAGGTATCACAATCCCAGGTTTCAAGATAGACAACAAAACTGTGGTAATAAAGGCATGGAGTCTACTTAAAAAAAATCAGAAACAAAACAAAAACAAAACCTTATGAGATAAAATAAGATGCCCAGCAATCAAGAGAAATAGTGGAAGTTGAAGCAGGTGGCAGTTAGGATGGATATAGAGTCAAAATGTTTATGAGGTTCAAAGCTCCTGAAAGGAAGTCAGCCTCTTTGTTAGCACATATAGATCAAGCTTTAAGTATCTAAGAACCTTGAATCACAAGCCACTACATGGGATAGATTTTTAAATATTTCAGTATCACTACCTTTTGGATATCCTGAAAGCTTCCAACTCAATAACAATAGTATTAAAAATAGTAATAAATTACCTTTTCTTCTCAGTAAGTAATGTCTCCAAATTAACTATATCAGCCACATCTAAGTTTCAAATTGAGTATCTATGATAGTAAGTTATGTTATTTTGTCACATAATGGGAGCAACAACATTAATTCAACTCAAACAATTATTGCAAGTATGAAATTATAGACTTAAAGTCTTTTTAACTATATATTAATTTATGCAATAATGTTAAGCGTTGGACATATATGCTTCAGAGTGATCTATACCTTACACTTGCATAGAACTTACACAGTCATATTTTAAAATATACCTAAAATATAAAATATATATTACATTCTATAAACATAAAACATTTTTAAGTAATTATGTAACTTTTACCAGGCACTTAGCTATTTATAAAGAAGCACTTTCACTTCTTTTGTCTCATTGGTCAGAACAAACTTTTGAGGGAGGCATAATTAAGCCCATTTTAGAAATGAAAAATGACTGACTCATGAAGTGGCTTGCCCACAGACACACAGCTAGAAAATGGTAAATCTGACCTGGGGTGTCATTCTTATGCCTAGAATTCTCACCTTCCTTTTAGTCTACCCAGATAAGTAAATTATTGTTAAAAATGAAAATTGGTAAGAACGTAATATAAATGAACTATGGCTTTACCTAATAATTTTTAAACACATTAGTATAAGAATCAGATAAAGTTCTTAATGTAGACAACAGCATGAAAACTTTCAAATTGATTAGATAAGTCTGGGTAACAGTAAGATAAAAAATGTGTTCAGATCAATGTTGATTTCTGTATATTAATGAACCACAGGGTCAAAAATACTTGAATGCTGCTTTCAAAGGGAGTACAATATAAAACTGCAGTGACGGGAAAAAAAAAAAAAAGACCATGTCACTTAGCCAATACTTGACTGTTTAGCAGGCTTGTTTTTTGTTGTTGTTAGCAAGAACTTTAAGTGTTCCTGGGGTGAGACGTAAGAGAAATTAATATTAAACACATAGGGCCAGAGTAAGTTAAGGATCACAAATCTTGAGCATTTGGGGCTCAGACACATCACCATATAAAGTACTGGTTTACCTATGGCTCAATGTCTTATACACCTTTTCTTGGTTCGACAAGTCTGACAGCTTACCTTTAATTTCCTTGTCTTACAACATTGTTCTAAATCCTAGATCTTCCTACCTTAAAACCTGTAATTTAGAGATGGCATTGAAGAACTGAAGGCACAGTAATACCATGAGAGACAGTAGAGAGAACAGGGATCCACAGTGATATTTTAAGAAAGGAAGAAAGTGGGTTAAATTCCAATTTCATATTTTACCAGACTGAGCAGAGACAGAATTAAACTTGATCCTTACTGAATGGGAGACGCCCGCAAACCTAGGATTTCAACGATTACATGCTCACTGTACAGGGAACATGGCTAAAAGAACAAGATTGGGAACATCAAGAGTTTTAAAATCCGTTGTGATTATTGATTTCAAGTGATCATCCCCACATTTCTTCTCAACCAGCAAGAGTGATACAGTGTGATGGTAATAAATATTGGAGGATCAGATTACATGGGTTTGGATCATGACTAGAATAGTAAATATCTAGGTGAAATGAAGTGAAAATCTAAGTGAAACTTAACATCTTTAATTCTCCGTTTCCACTTTTGTAAATGCCCATTAGTTATACTTATGGAAATAGTGCACTTAGCAGTTGCTGGCTCAAAGGAAGCACTTGACTTCTCTAGCCATAATTATTAGTAGGAATGCATCTTTGTCAAATATGAGGACTTCTAGAAGAGAAAACTAAAAAGTTAAAAATAGCTACTTTTGCCACCTAAAGGGGATGCTATAATAGGTTTTATAAAAAAAAAAATCTGTTCATTCATTTTCCCTCTAGCATATTGGTGAGTAACAGAAAAGTAAACATTTCAATTTTTTTTTTTTTTTTTTATTTTGGTCCTGTAGTCACTGATTGACTAACAGTACAGAACATTGATGAGTTCAGGGATACACAATGGTAAGCAACCATAATATGTAGGAGTGGAAAGTTAAATTGCTATGTGAAATGAAGACTGTAGAGTTTGAGAAATCATCAAAAAGATCAGATTCCAACAATTGTGACGAAAATATGTGAAGGGTGTATTCACAGGAAGAAAAGAAGTCCAGCAATATACTAATGGATAGGTCTGCCGGTGCCCTAACCTCATGAAAATTCTATTCATACACGCACATGCATGTGTGCCTGAGATGACTGATACTTTCCAAGGGAAATCAGAGGGAAGATTTGGGTCTCATCTGGAACCATCAGCAGCAGAATGGGTACACATTGAGGGAATTTGATCATGTCCTCACTGATGCAATTTCATAGAGGCAGAGATTTAGAACTTTAAGAGGCTCAAAATATTCTTCATTGCCCTCCCCACTCTATTCTGCAGCATGACTGAAAGGTCTCCAGGCACCAATTAACACACAACAGGATTCAAGGGGATTTAATGTGACACTTCAAGGAAAGGTATCTAACTGGCAACTGAGTTAGACTGAGCATTTAAAATAGCTCATCTTGTAGTCCTCCAGCAGATCAAATGGTCATCTGTACTCCTCTTTGAAAAGTTCCAACCTTAGTGGTGGTTGATTTTTTTATCTCCATTCTGGATTTTGTATTTGTCTAATATTTTCTAAGAAATGTTGGAGATTTCTCCCCGTTTCTAGGTCTCATTTATTGTTTTTACAAACTTTTAAAGTTGTCATTTCCTACTTAGTAATATCAGAACATATGATCTCTTTTCAGTATGAATGTTTAATTCATTTTTCTTCAACATAAGAAGTTATAAATTGCTATTCTTTTAATCACTCTTGATTCATATAAGAGAGAGATGTTTGTCACCCTCTGCTAATTCATCAGCCAACAACCTAATCTCCTTTCTTGTTTATACTACCTCTTTAACTTCCTTAACCAGTTTTTCTTATCATTAAGAAATATTATAACACTTCCATGCTCATAAGTAACACTGTTAGTACAGGAACTCTAAGGTTTTGTTCTCTGTTAGCCCAGCCATACAGAGAGAGATAGGAATGGAGTGTAGGTTTGCATACCTATGGTAATGGAAGAAATGAGAGCCGAGGCACTGCAGCAGGTAAGAACAGGTTAGTCAGGCAGAAGGAGGACCACATCTAGGCTGTCAGGGATTGCCATTGGAGTGAGGAAATTATACAGCAGAGCCTCAGTTTTAAGGAATCCAATCTCTAGGGAAACTCAATAGCAATATAAAACTGCTTTAGGTTAATTTGATTTTACAAAATATTGTCAAGAAAGATCGAGGTACAAAAGAACTAATATAACTTCATAAGTTTGAGAACGGAGGTAGAAAGTTTGACATTCATATTTACTCATTCAAAAGAGGTGAACTGAGCATGTAGTATGTGCTAGGAACTGCTGTAAAGGGGTGGGAATCACCAAGGGGAAGAAAGTTTCAAAAATGGGTGTTGAAGAGACTCAAACCCTGAAACATGTTCAAGTAAGAAAAAAATGGCTATAAAACTAATAGAAATTAATTAGCATTGTTTACAAAAAAATAAAACTGTCCAGTCCCCACTCCACCCCCTTAAAGCATTGTTTACTAATAGAAATTAATTCACCAAAACAAAGTAAATGGGATCATTGAATTCAGCAATGTCTGGAGACCTTAGGGAGAATATCATTGGTCATGTTGTGGGACTGAAAGGCAGATTGCTGTGTGTCAAGTAATGAAAGAGAGGCTTAGAGCAACAGATGTATGGCAACATTCTTCACCAGAAGAGTTTTTATAAAAATCTTTATACATCATCAAGGTATTGCCTAATGGCACTTACTTAGATTTAACTTACAAAATTGTTGAGCATCTACTACATGCTCTATACAGTTCAGGACACAAAGATACAGAAATAAATGTGATATAGCCTCTGCATTCTTGGTACTAATCATATAGCTAGACATTGATGGTAAAGATGAGCAAAGAACAGTTTATTAGACAGTGTGAAATATTAGCTGCCCAGAGAACACTCTAGAAGCACTGACAAATGTGCTTAATATTTGTGTGTGGTATGGAAAAGGCAATTTTTGAACCATGCTGTGAAAAATATGTAAGGTTTTTGCCAGGCTTAGAATAGAACATGTTAAGGGGGGAAAAAGTATACACAAATAAAAATTCATCAAGTGTTTGAAAATGGCAAATAGTGTAATCAGACCCTCTGTAAGGTATACAATGGACGTGCATATGTGAACATGTGCCTTTATGCATGTGTGTTGGGGTTAGGGTTAAAAGAAATCAGTAAAAGCAAAACGAAGCCCATTTTTTGAAAGTCCAAGTCCAATCGTTAAGAAAAGGAAAGTTATGAGGGTTTTTTGTTTTTTTAATTAGAAAAATTACATGACCAGAATTGTGTTGTAGAAAGATCCAACCTGGCAGCAGCTAGGAAGAGGAACTGAAGGAAAGGCAGGAGGTAGAGCTGGACTGGAACAAAGGAAACCAGTTGGGTGGCTATTTTAACATTCCTACAGAAAACCAAGAATATACTTAACCAAAGCAATAGCAGTGGGAGTAGAAGGCAGGGAACATAGACTTTAAAAGGTATTTAGAGCTTGAATTAAAGTGTCCTGGCAACTGACTGAATGATGGGGTTGAGCAGCAAGGAAGATTAAAGGATACCTGAGGTTTCCCACTTAGTCCCATTAACAGAAGAAAAATCTAAAAACATGCTTGCCAAAAAAAATCAAGATGAGATTATGAAATTCCTTTTGGATAGGCTTCTTCTGATTATAAAAATAGTTTGTCCAATGTTGAATACACGCAGTATAAAAGTAAAATGAGAATCATAACCTGACCCCAAAAAACTACAAGGGTTAACATATTTAATCCAGCTCTTTTGTTTAAAGATTTTATTTGACAGAGAACAGGAAAGAGCACAAGCAGGGAAAGCAGCAGGCAGAGGAAGAAGCAGGCTCCCCGCTGAGCAGGATGCTGAGATCATGATCTGAGCCGAAGACAGCCGCTTAACCGACTGAGCCCCCCAAGCGCCCTTGTAGTATATAACTTTTAAAATATAAAGTCATATAGCATTATGTATCATGTCATTTACTTATTTAAACATTGCCACAATAAGTCTTTGTAACCATGCCTCTTACTTGTACATAATGCAGTTCAATAAACCATGTTCCCATTCTAACATTAACAGCGATGAGAATCGTGTACGTAAAGATTTACATTCAAGATTAAACATCAAGATTAAAGATAAATTCCTAGAATTCAAATGATCTAGGCAAAGAGTTAAACACAAATGAGGCTTGTGATATATACAGCTCAATATTTTTCCATGAAGTGACTTTCTCTTACACCACGACAGGAGTTCTTTCTGACCACTTTTTTTTTTCCTTTAGTGATTAGAATTTATAAGTCATCAGTGCAGAATTTGGACGTATTGGTTTTAAATTGTAACAATTTGATGTTGAACTTATTCACATTTATTCAGTTTTCCCGATCAATTTTTTTTGTTTTTGTTTTTCTATTTACTTGAATGAGTACTTTGTTATATAGCCCATTTATTCTTTGGCTTTTATATTTTATTTAGAAGGATAAATTTTGATTCCATTGCTGTTTCTTCCATTAGTTTTAATAACATGGGAAGAACAAAGTCTTTACCTTAAGTTTCAATTTTGATTTTCTCAATTCATATTTCTCCCTGGAATAGTATGTTAATTCAGAGAAGTCATGTGTATTAAGATTTTAGGTTTAGTGTAACTGAGAAAAAAGCCTTTTATGTCCATGCATTTTTTAATTCACTTTTATGGGAGTATATTTAATATTTTTTGATGATCATTGATTCATTAAGTATACAATTATGGCTCACATCTGTTTATTTTCATGTTAAATATTTAGTATGTATTAGACTCCAGTGAACTTCGGGGGGCGGTGATGGGAAGATGTAGGAAAAGATGGATTCCTACTTTATAGTTCTTAGGCAAATTGGGAATTTTGCTTTCATGCATTTCCCCCAATCTACAGATTATAGATATGGATACAGACAATAGATTTGAGTGAAATAATATACAGTTCCTGTTTCTTTTATCTCAATGGAAGATGATATAGTATGGGTAGAAAATGTTTTTGTAATTCAACATAGTTTATCAAATTCTGACTGCTGCTTACTAGCCTCCGGCATTTATATAATGATTTGAACCTCCATGTCTCCATCATTAAAATGATAATAGCCATAGCCATCTTTGAGGGTTTGTTTTTTTTTTTTTAGGACATGAAGCTTATTATGTATGGTAACACGAGACTTAACAGGTATTCAAAACATTGTCCTCCTATGGTATTTCCTCCCTCTTTCCCTGCAACATTTCTAGCAAGGGATGAAGAGCATGAATTCAACAGTAAGTGATTACAAGAGGAATGTAAACTCATCAACAATTGCCTTATTTGTTTCTATTTAACTGTAAATTACCACAGTATTAAGGAAAGTGGGCCTATTTTATGTTTGATTTATGATTTATCAGTATTCAGAGATACTGAATTTTAAAAGTAGAATTTAAACAGATCAATAATACACTGAAGAAAAACTATTTAAGGATGGTCTTTTTTTTTTTCATTCCTTCCCACAGCCCCCCCGCCCCCAATCCATAGAATGACTGGTTCCTTATCCAATCATCTCAGGAATCCAATCTGTCCTTAAATTCCTTTTGACAGTTGATACTGCGCTCAATCCCTGTTTGATTTACCTTTACTCTTTTTTAAAACCACTCTACACATGACAGACAGTACATTAATTTTGTTGGAGTCAGTAACTGAAGTCCAGTGGGAATATTTAGGATTTCTTCTGTAGGTGGTAATAGATCAACTTTTCAAATGTGGCCATAACATGTTTCACTTATCCTTTTTCTGCCATGTTTTTCCAACTTTACAGTAGAGTGTTTGATTTGCCTTACAAAATAAAAGTGATAGACCTGTACTGCCTAGTGTTCACTGGTTCATCTCAAAAGCTTTTGCTATAGAATGAAGCGCCCTCAAATCAAAGCCTACTGTGAGCAATGCAGTAAATTGAGTCCCATGCGGGTGTTTGTTTCCTTTACTTCACTCCTCCCTTTTGGAATGTTTATTAAAGTAACAGTAAGGTAAGTTACATTAGTTTCCTTCCTAACAAGAATACCAAGTATTTAACTGCTTTTGGCAGTCCAAAAAGTCAGTCAGATTTGGAAGTTTTATGTTCAAATGAAAGAAGCTGAGTAATGTGAATGTTATTAGTTGAGGTATACATGACTAGAAGTTTAAGCCAAAAATGATTCTTCACCCTGAAAGGGAAATGCAAAACATTTGGAATTTCCCTAGATATGGGAACAACATCTGAAAACAGCATGTCATTTCTCATTACATGATCTTTGTGAACACAGAATTTATTCCGCTTCTTGGATATTGCATAAAGGATGAAATATTTCTATGATTAACAATTTACTTGGATAAATTTGTTTTTATTTTTGGTTGATTTCTGGTTTTGTTTTCAATTGATTTTTAAACAAATGTATGAAGTACATTTTACATAAAGATTCAGCAGTTTTAAGGGCCCATTTCAGTTTTGCCAAGTATAGTTGAGTAACCATCACAATAATATTCCCCATACATCCAAATTTCCTTTCCCACCCTTCAATTTTCTCTCTTGGCTCTTGACAACCGGTGCTGTACTTCCTGTCACTGTAGTTTTGACTCCTCTAGTATTTCATATCAATGGAATCATACTGAATTTGGTCTTTTACATCTACGTTCTTTCATTTAGCATAGCATGCTTTTGAGATCCAGTCATATGATCATGTATAGCAATAATCTGTTCCTTTTCATTGCTGAATTGTATTGTATACCACGATTTGTCAATGCAATCATCTACTGATGAATACTCGGTTGCTTTCAGGGTGTAACAATTATAAAGAGATATTTGGAGTATTTGAGTACAAGGTGTTTGTGTGGAAATATGCTTTCATTTCTCAGGTAAATACCTTCAAAGCAGCATTGTTAGGTCAGGTGGTAGTTTCTGTTAAACTTTATAAATAGTTCATGTGAGCTTACAAACATGTATCTTCCCTACACTGAGTGGGGCAGTTTACAGGGTACTACAAATAACAGATCAAACTTGTAAATTATGTTGTTCCAAATCTTTACATTTGTTATGATTTAGTACTATTAATATCTTAAGTGTCAATTTAAAATTTGCTTTCTGGTTCTATGATTTTGCTCAATATATTCTATTCATAGGCTGAATTTTTCATGAATAAAACTTAATGATTGTGATTATTTGTGGTAGATTTCTTTTATCATGTAGAATATCTTTCTCCTAATAGGTTCCCTCTAATTTTATATAAATTTAATAAAAGTTCTGGCCTCATAGAGTGTAACCATGTTATGATGAAGAGACTAAAGAAAAAAAAAGACAGTATATTGAACGCTGGACAGTATATTAAAGAAAAGATACAATATAGGAAGGAAGGGAAGATAATTCTGGAGAGGAGACAATGCAATGTAAACAGGGTTCTTGGGAAAGGCATCCCTGAGATTTTGTATTTGAGTAAAAATCTCAATGAAGGAAAGAAAACTTCAGATAAGGGAAAACCAGAAAGATAGAAAAGCAGATAAAAAGGCCCTGTGTGTATGATAAACTAATAAGAGTCCGAACAAGTGAGGTGAGCCTGGCATGAATGGACAGAACATAGGAGATAGTGAGTGAAAAGATACACAAGAGATTCATCAGAAATGTGAAAGTTATATGTGGAGCCTCGAGAAGCCTTTGGCTTTAAGTGGGAATAACATGAGAAGTCATTAGAAATATTTCAGTAGGGAAATGCGATGAGATGATTAAAACTTTAATAGTTTTTTTTGGGGGGAAGGGGGGATGTTGTGTAGAGAATATGCTGAAGCAGGCTACTGTAATAATCCAAGTGAGTGCTGCTCATATCTTGGACCAGAGTTTAGATAAACAGAGTTACAGAGAAGTGATTGGAAAGTCTAGTCAAGATCTGCTGATAGATTGTATGTGAGCGTGAGGACAAAAATGACCCCAACTTTTGACTTAAATAAATATGAAGTTGCCATTGACTTAGGGTAGATAGTTGGAGGAACAACTTTGGAGCAGGGAAAAGATTAGGAGCCCAATATTAGCCTTATTACAGTACATACAAAAATACATGTTCAGACATATACAAGAAAGAAAAGTTTGGCTTTTGTTTTGCATTCAGTAGAAAAATCATGGGCTTTGACATCAAAACAGCCAGACTATCATTAGTTAACATTTACAAATTTCATGACCACAAATAAAATTTAAAACCTCTGGCTCTCACTTCATTGATCTGGCAAAAGAACCCAATGAAACCATGGGTTTTTGTATATAGTAACAACACTTAGCCATATTTATTCAACTTTTACAGTGAATCTACACTAAGTGCTATATATACATATATATCATATATCTATATGACAGCCAGATGCAAAAATGACCCCCAATTTCTCCCCTTCCTGACATTCACCCTCTTCTGTAGTTCCCTCACACTGCACCAGGATTGGTCTGCGTGATCAACTGTATACAACAGAAGTGATGTATGTTCGCTTTTGGGATTAGGTTATAAAGTCTTCGGCTTTTGTCTTGGCCTCTTGGCCACTTCTTTCTCTCTGTTATTTTAACTCAAGAAAATAGCAAGTGACTTCCCAAAATTGAAAAGTAAATACTAAAAAATACTAGTTGAAATAACATGTTCCAAAATGTCACTGAAGAAACCATGAAGAAAACTCCCCAATGCAATTATTGCTATACAAGTTTTGTTTGGTTTCGTCTTATTTTCTAAAATATACTCTGATTTTACTTCAAGCTCTTTCACAACTTTGTCACTATTCTCACTTAGCCATCTGTATGCTCCTGGCCTGTGCTATGAAGCTGCAGTCCATTGTTTCTGGACAGGATTATTACATAATTTGAGAGTTACTGAAGATAGCTCATAATAATTTAAGGTAAGAAGTAAAAATTCCCAACAACAAAAGTCCAGAACCAGAGTTGGCATTCTATCTAATATTTAAAAATTAATACCAAAACTTCTCAAACTTTTCAAGTTTTAAAGATACCATTCATCCCTATGGCTTGGTGATCGGGTCCAGTTGGTTGCCTCAGGTCTACACCAATGTCTCAGTAAAATCATGCAAATCAAAAGGGAAAGGCACAGTCCTATTCTGCTCTACAGATGCCTAAAAATCATTTTTTAAATGATTTTATTTATTTGGCAGAGAGAGACACAGTGAGAGGAAACACAGACAGGGGGAGTGGGAGAGGGAGAAGCAGGCTCCCCACCGAGCAGGGAGCCCGATGCAGGACTTGATCCCAGGACCCTGGAATCATGACCTGAGCTGAAGGCAGATGCTTAACGACTGAGCCACCCAGGCGCCACCCTAAAAATCATTCTTGCCATTTCATTGTGGTCGCTTTGGCTTTACATATTTTATGATGGGATAAGTAAGGAATAAAGTAATGAAATAAATATTGGAAATATGGGATATCAGAATTTTTAAAAGCTTTCAGTAAACACATATTAAATATTTGTCTTGAGTCACTACCATTTACAATTCATTCCCTAAACTGGATTCTGTTAATTTTAATGTTGTTGATCCCATCCCTTAACTATTATGGGTCTCTAGGCAATACATATTTCTAAGTTTACTCAACTGTAGAATAACCCATTTCAGTTTTACATAAACATGCATGTGTATAACTATGTATGTTTTTCTGCATGCACATACATATATGTATGTTTCATGCATGTGTTTAAGTATATTCCACAAATCCTTCTAGCTTTAAAATGTTAGCTAATACAAAAAAAAATTAAAGCATTTGATATAGAGTGAATATGTGTAACAAAGTTAGCATTCAGAATTTTTTGAACTTCCACAAACCAGTAAGATGAAGACAGAATATACGGAAAGAAGGCTGTGAATAAGTAATTTACAGAAAGTAAACATGAAGGACTAAAAAAAAAAAAAAAAGGAAAATATATATGCAATTTCATTAATTTGGGTGAAATGTTAACAACTGTTATGAACCCTCATCCCAGACTCATGGGATCTGGAGTACAAGCCTGAATCTACTCTCCCCAAATACTGTTCTCCAAAACATCGCAGTTGAAAGTAAATGTGGGAGCGCCTGGGTGACTCAGTTGGTTAAGTGTCTGACTTTTGATTTCGGCTCAGGTCATGATGTCAGATTAAGCCCCATGTCGGGCTTCCGGTTCAGTGGGGAGTCTTCTTGTCTCCCTCTCCTCCTGCTCATACTCTCTCAAATAAATAAATAAATAAATAAATAAATAAATAAATAAATAAATAAATAAATTATGCAGTGTTAACTATTGAGTTGATAGGATGGTTCGCTGTGGAATTCTTGACAAAATTTGCCTCCATATTGGCAGTGATGAGAGTTGGCACCACTTAACCACTGGTTAAGTGCCGAGTATAAAAGATTTATCAGGAATGTAGAGGAACTTCCCACTTCAACTTCATGTTTTATAACTAAGGCATCCTGAAATAGGGTAGAAATGCCTTACAACTACACTTGAGATGTTGTAAGATGTCTTGGTGTAACTGCTGTCTGGCTATGCACTGAATTGTCATTTTGTATCCTTTAAAGCTAGTAAAACTGGTGTTGGATTCATATTGATAGTATTTCTATCATAAACCAGAGACAGAATTACATTAAATCAATGGTCATGGAGCACCCAGCTTGGAATCAGAACATACTAAAAAATGGAATCAACTTTTGAAGAAGAAATCAGTCACTTTCAAGTGTTAAGGATTTCAGGGTGATTAAACTCTCATATGGTGATGGTACAACCACTTTCAAGCGAGAGAGATCTAATATAGTTAAAAGAAATACTACACAAGTCTATTTCCACACATATCTAAGAATAATAGCTTTACGTCTCTGTACATTGGAGCTCTTGGGAGTTATAAGGAGATACACAGCCATATACACAGGATCTGGCACTTCAGCAAGAATCTGGGGTCCAGCCCAAGCAATGATTTTTTTTTTTTTTTAACTCCTTAGGGCATCCTAACATACAGCTACTGTTGAAAAACAACTTCTCTATAATGAATTTCTCCAAATGACAAAGGAGAGATTTGTAAACCTAGTCACTAAGTAATTTTTGTAATGGCCTTGAAATGGAAAGCAACCCAAAGTCCACTAATAATTAAAGGGGAAAAAAATGTCATATTCAAAACATAAAACACAGCAGGCAAAATTAATATTTTGATATAAATATGACAAATCTCAAAGTAAGGGTAAAGAATAAAAAGTTTATAAGATTAAAGAAAAATGTAAAAGTTTGCATGAAAAACACACCTATGATTCTTTTAGGACTACATGTAGGAATAAAATCATGGAATATTGTATATATGACCATTTCCTTAAGGTGGTTGACTCAAATATAGTAGGAAGGAGAAATTTTGAAAAGATGAACATAGGGGAAATTCAACCTTATCTGTATGGTTTTATATTTTGACAAAAGAATGTAATTGTAAAAAATATGTTAATAGTCATTATTTGTAATACAGGAATCCTTGGAATGAAATTTGTATTTCTGAGTTGTTCTAAAAACTATTTGTGTAATCTGTTTTACAGAAGAATTCCAAATACATGTAGTACTCTCCCCCCTAAGAAGTGGAGTTTAATCCTCTTTCATCCCTTGAGGGTAAGCTAGGCTTTATTTCAAAGAATAGAGTAGATATAAGGAACATTGTACTTTTTAGTGGAGAAACCTGGCAACATACTATCCAAGTGACAAAGCTTAACATCACCAATTACAGTATATGGATACCATATCATCTCTGATATAAATTGAGCAATAAGACATTTCAACTCCAATATTATTTCTAAAAATCGGTAACTTAAATTTAATCATGAGAAAAACTTCACAAGAGTCCAGGTTAGAGGACATTCCACAGAATATTTGGCCATTAGTCTTCAAGCCCACCAAGGTCTCGGAAAATAAAGGCAGAGAAACTGTCATAGTGAATTGGATCCTTGAACAGAAAGAGGAACTTGATGAAAACATTGCTAAACTCCAAATAAAGTCTGGAGTTACCTAATGATAACATACTAGTAGGAGTTTTAGTTTTGACAAATGTACCATGAAATGTGAAATGTAAAATGTTAAAAAGAAGTTAGATGAGGGTCAATATTCCCTGTATTACCTTTGCAACTTTTCAATAAATCAAAATATATTCTAAAAATGTTAATTCAAAAATATTTATGAGCCAAATTCTAAATGTAAAAAAAGCCCTTGTTCTTTCCACTGAAGAACAATTACTGTTCAGTTTTCCAAAGCAATATAAAAGTTTAAGAGTTCTATGTATATTGTTTTTAGAATAATATAATCATAAATTTTAATATGGTGACTTTTTCAGGTGGTCTACCATTCCTGATACACTTGTCAGTGACCAGTAAGAATCGTAGACAGAAAGCCAAGTACATATTTGATTTCCTGCAAAGGGCAGTAAACTATTTTTCATTTCAGGTTAAATCTCGCTATCTAAAAGTTAATGATTTTTCTTTTGAAATTTTTGCCTAACTTCTGAAATTAACCAAATGTTTATATCCAAATATTTAAAAAAAAAAAACGATGTAATATAAGAAGTCTCCCCTGATGTTCAAGGAGTACAAAAGCTTGTCTATTTCCCCCTGTCACTGAGGCAAACAAGCTTAGTTATTTGTATAGGACTGGCTTGCATTTGCTAGTTTGGAAAATTACTAGTATTGACCTCTTAATTTCCTTGAATTTTCAGCTCTTTATCCCACAAGAGGTATCTCTAAATTTCTCCAGAAAGGATAGCAAATAAAAAGATGTACTAAAATTACTATTTGTTAAACTATAAACAGCACAGCCATTTCTTTCAAAAACATGACAAATATGTTGATTAAACCATTGGATATTCAGTTATTTATAAACTAAAACTATTTTGCTCTGTCAGCAGATCTGATTCTTTTGTAGGGGTGCATTCCACACCTTGAGCAATCTTACTTTTGTTGAGATCGTGAGACAGTTTTCGTAGCTTTTATCTTAAAAGTTTTGGAGAATCTGGGCACTTAATGAAGGCAGTAAAGTTTTGAAATTATTGGGAAGTATTGATTTTAATTCATTTCTAGCATTTACCTCTTATATGTGCAAAACATATAAGCATACAGTTCCCGATCAACAAATGGAGCTCATTATTCAAGCTCGTTTCAATAGTGTCAGTCCTATTAAAATTTTCCTTTTGCAAGCATAGCAATCAGTCTTCTTTTACCTTTTTAAAGCATGGCTTTGATTTTCTACGTCCTAACTCCAAACATGCTAACCAAGTCCTGGGCTTCAGCATCTTCTATTTCCATTTTCCCATTGTTCTTTCCTCATCTACCATGCTCTATGTGTTAATCTCTTTATGCTTCTCCAAACCATCCTGTATATCCTGTCACACTGGTTTCCCTATGGTATTTTAAGAGTTCTATTATAGATTTAAGATCAATCAATGTTGGAAAAAACAGTCCAAAGTCCAAGGGTCCAAACTGGTGGTAGGAGTCTTAGAAGTAAATGATTTTCTTTTTAAAATAGTGTCTGTCATTGAACAAATCATTTAACCCATTCCCACAATTGTACAGGGAGAAGGTTGAGCCAGAAAATTTGATATCCAAATTTTCTTCCTGCTCTAAAAACAGAAGTAGAACTAAAACAATTTACAAATAATCTTTTTTTTCCTGATCATATTGTTTCTCACTTTTCATATAAGAAAGATTAAACCTCAACTATGAAATCTGGTTGCACTCTAGGAAAATGTGTGTGTGTGTGTGTGTGTGTGTGTGTGTGTATGAGTATATTTGTGAAACAGTTTAGCTCAACCTCCTATGTGGCAAATCCTCTTTGCTAAATAAGGAATAAATGCTTATTTTAATTCAGTCCACTAAATGTTATGCAACTGGATGGCATGATTTATGCATTTCTTCATGTTATACAAAGGAATAGGCCTCAGATAATTACCAATACTTGTTTAAGCGAGCAATTGCTCCACTGTTTGTATTAAAATATACTTTCTGGAAAAATGATTTTTAATAGAACAGGACATAATTTGAATTTTGTACTTTATAAACCATGCATAAATAAATGAAGTCCTATCAGGTTTTGTTTTGTTTTTGGTGTTAAGAAAGGAAAGATCTAAATAAAGTTTAAATGATACAATTATTTAACTAGCCATCTGGAAAATTCAAAGCAGATAACATACCATTGACATGGAGAATAGAGAGTAACTAGATATACTTTTTGTTCATACATTAATGAAATCCACTGGCAAATCATTCAAATTCCAGTGTCTTTTTCTCTGTAAAATTATAGTTTCAATACCTGCTTGGCATGGTACTAGAAGAAATTGGCCTAATCATTTTGTTTATTTTCACAGAGGGCATAATGCATTTGCATTACTTTTCAGCTCCCTTTCATTAAACCATTGAACTGATTTTAATTCACCACGGATTTCAGAGAAAAATATGGATCTTTGGAAATCATATCTTTTAATTACTCAATTTGAATAGGTACACAACTGAGTTATCACTCTATAATTGCTCTTTACTTTGTATTAAATGGAAAACGCATAATGTTGAGGACATAACAGGTAATATAGAGACAAATAGTGGTAAAATAGAAAAAATAAGTGGGGCCTTGCACAGAACGATGAGGATAATGTGCCGTGAACAGGAGAATAATTAAGCCAATCCTCTGCACCTGAGATCCAGTCAAAAACAAGGGAAGACAAAAATACTCAGCCATATGAGACCTAAGAAATGGAGCTTAGTGTTACTAGTTTCTACATTATGTGGTAGGTGGGGCAAAATATGACCTACTAGAGTGTGCATAGCCCCAAGGCTAATGATGTTTTTCTCAACTTTACCTGAACATACCATGTACCTACTATACTATCAATTTCACATTTTTTTAGATTCTAAGTAAAAGCATGACTTGGTGAGAAACATGCAAAACTGTAAACATACAAAAAACCCAAGAGGTCCAATATTTTGACAGTCTTATGTTATTAAAATACTTACTCTTAATGTATCTAGATCTCATTTCTAAATACAGGGTTCTGCTTGGTATCTAGCCTATGTGACTTAACAAAATGCAAAAATTGAAAAATTCGAAGTGAATTTCCTGTTCTCTCAATGGGAATGATCAATAAAATTTCTAAAAATATAGACTTTATCAGATTCTATCAGGAAAATAACTAAGTTTTCTGTCTGAGCCCATCTTTTACTACTTTTCCATCTCTGCACTCAATTCTGCCAAACCTACTTCCTTTTCTCAAATATTCTAGACAATTGTATTGGTTATTCCCTATGCCAGAATATTACATGTCTAATTTAACATCTACTTGAAATATAGCTCCTTCAATAAAGACCTGCTCTGCCCTCCATATTTAAAATTTCAACTTTTCAATGCTACATTTTCCTTTCACCATGCTGATTTATTCTTTAGTATTCATCACATTTTAACTTAGCATGTGCTTACTTTTTTACTGTTTATTGGTAATTACCTGTGTCTTCCTACTAGACTACAAACTCACCAAGGACTATGACCCTTCCATGCTAGTTACTGATAGGACTTTAGAAATTAAAACTGTATAGGGCATATCAGAAGGCACTTGCTGAATAAAAGATTTAGATTAGAGAGAAACTAATTTTATTTGAAATATATTCCTAGAACTTTAATGGATTTTCTTCATGTAAATGTGTTGTAAAATTAATCCTTGACAGATAGTGTTTTGTTATTTGAAAGCATTAAAGTATAGATCACTTAAAAGTACTAAGGAAAACGAGTCAAGGATATTAGCTATATATTTAAAATATTTTTTTCTGCACTCAATGTGGTATAACAGTACACAAATCCATATGATTTATCCTGTTTGAATATTCAATCTGAAATCAGAGATGCTTATTTTCTTAAACATTATCCCTAATATATAAATGTAGGGATTCAATAATGACATAATAATTGATTTGCCAGCCTAGTTTCTTATCATCTGAAACAACCTTTTCAGCACTAGAAAGGACTATCCTACCAGTCTTCAACCTGAACACACTGAAATTGCTATTTCCACAAGATATTCAGGGCCTTCAAAGAAGAAATACATCTATCATCGTTGTATTGAAGGTGATCACACCTTACAGAGTAACCAGATCTAGAGGTATGAAAATAGGTATGGGGTGAAAATAAATTACCCTGAAGGGGCAATGTCATGATTGAATTGTATCCCCCAAAATTAATAGGTTGAATCATTGAAACTCATGTGGCTATATCTGGAGATGGGGCCTTTAAAGAGGTAACTAAAGTTAGATGAGGTTATAAGGGTAGGTCCTACTAATAGGACTACTGACCCCATAAAAAAGAGGCACTAGGAGGGACTCAAACAGAGAAAAGTTCATATAACACACAGCAAGACGGTTATCTTATACAAAGCGAGGAGAGAGGCCTCTGGAGAAACCAAACCTGCAGACACCTTAATCTTGGACTTGCATCCTCTGAAGAGTGAGAAAATTAATTTCTGTTGTTTAACTCACCCAGTCTGAGATATTCTGTTAGGGCAGCCCTAGCAGGCTATATAGGGAGAATGAAAGGGTTAATATTATCTGTCATTCATTTTATATAGGACAGGTTATATTCATATTTTTATAAAGACTATATTCTTGTCCTTTATTCAGAAATTGCAACAATTTGTTTTTTCTTTTACATATTCTCAGGAAAATCCATGTTGTCATGTCTTAAACTTTGACTATGAGAATAAAATAAGTACCGGACTTCCTGTGTTAAGTACTTTCTGATACCAAGGAGTCTAGAATAATGAGTAGCAGATTAAAAGTTATTATTTAAATCTGGTAATAATTCTAATGTCTAGACACTTTAGTTTTAAGTATTTAGAGTATTCTAATTGTACTGGCTTTTGATCATCAATTAAGTTAAATGTACATGGGCTTATAGTTTATAAGAAGCAATGTTTTCCGGTAATGGAGCCAATTCATGAACTGAATTCTTGCTAGATTATTTTACCTGTTTGTCACAGTAGCATCATTCTGCATAAAGTTATCTTCTGCAAAGAGATATAACCAACAACTTATGCATTCACAAGCTTTTCTATTGAAAACACACAAGCATACATAACAAGTTTATGTACCACTACAGACAGAAATGACTTGGACAGTTGGAGCAATGATGCAAGACTGACCTTCTGTGGAACATGGAAAATGGACACCAAGGAAAATGGATTGTTGTGGTATATCAGATTTGTGCAACACACAAAGTACTTTTACTTGGAGATCTATTACTGTTAGGAAACTGTATATGTATTTTAATATGGGAATTATTACAGCAAGTTTGCTGAAGGAAAAGACACAGTTGAAAGGAAGGACTTTACAATGAAGGAAAAAAAGAAAACAGAATATGATAGACAGTAATAAATAAAATCCACTGATTATATTAATAAAACAATTATACTATGTCAACTATCATATTGGATTACAGGGAGAACACTGTTGGAAACCAGTCATTTTTCAATTATATGAGCAAAGACATTTTACTGACATTTTCAGAGCAGTGAGATCACCTTTTATTCTAAAAGCAGTACTTGCTAAAGAGTACATTTTTTCCTTTCTCTGAGGTTTTAATTGAATATGAACTTATTTTAGATACAGCCTCTTCATTTTGTTTAACTCAAATAACCACCTGTCCACTGAGTTATAGGAGTGAACTTTTGTGAAGAGATTTGTCAGATGCTCATAAACTCAGTCATTCTTGTTATTAGTGCACTCACCCATGTGAGCTTGAATGTGGCTATTAGAGTTGCCCAGAAGAGATAGAAACCAGGAAAAAAAAAAAAAAAAAAAGAATGAACCTTATTTAAGGAACAGCAGAGAGGTTAAATGCCTGACAGGAAAGTGAAACCCAGAACCCAGCACTTTTCCAAAATATTTTTAAAACTATTACCCTAAGGTCCCCAAAACACTAATTTTCTTTTAGCTATTATGTTTCTAGAGAAGTTTATTTTGTCTGTGTCTGATTTCGCACATGCTAATTCTTCTGGTACTAATATTAAGCTTTCTGGATCTGACAGTATTCATTCAATCTTTCTAGGATCAACTCAATTACTTATTCTGTGTGAAGACCGTTTCAGGGTGAATTATTTGTTTTGTGAACCCACATCCATTTGTACATAATTTAAAGTATAGATTATGTATTCAATATTAGATTTTGGTATTTATCTCATGAAATTGCATTCCTTCAGAACAGGATCAGTATGGGGCACCTGGGTGGCTCAGTCAGTTAAGTGTCTGCCTTCTGCTCAGGTCATGATCCTGGGGTCCTGAGCAGGGAGCCTGCTTCTCCCTCTCCCTCTGTCTGTCACTCACCCCTGCATGTACTCTCTCTCAAATAAATAAAATCTTAATAAATAAATAAATAAATAAGAACAGGGTCAGTATCTTATTCATATGACAATGCTTTTGTTTTATAAATGTGCTATGAAGAGTCAAATATGAAATATTGTTTTGTAATTCAAATGAAATAATGAGGAAATCTATTCCCAATGAATTCAGGTATCTGTCCTCTTAAACTGTAGATATATAGGTTAGTTTTAGATTTGACCAGAAGAAATATGGTATATTGAGAAAGAACAAAAAGCATATACTCACCTCCAGAAGTATAGAACCAGAAGTAAACAAAATGAGATGTTAAAAGAATATAGAATCTTATAGAAAGGTTACAAAGATCCATGTGATAAATCATTTAGTGAATCCATTATAATTTTAGGAAAAAAAAGTGTACCAAATTTCTTTAGATTAAAGTATTAGATTCTGATAAACAGAGGTGGATTTGGGGGTGAGCAAATGATAATAGCTAGGGGAGAAAACAGAAAATTGCCTGACCTATCGAGTGCAGTTTTATTATTTTTTGGCTGCCTGAGATTGGTGGTAGGTAGAGCAAGGCAACACCTCTTGCTGACAGAACTCATAGGAATTCAGATATTAGGTCACCCTCCTCCCCTCCAGTGATTCTTAAGTTTTCCCGTCCTAAACTTTGAAAACAGAGACCCATCTGGAGATTTTGAATCAAGAATGAAAGCATGCAGAGATAAGAATCAGTTTAAAATCCGTATGCTTGAATTGTATTTCCCTCTACTCTCCTGAGCTAGTCACCACATTTCTACTTCCTGCCTTCCATTTATTGAAATTTTACTGCACTCCTACCAATTGTATCTTTCTGTATAGATTAATATTTTTATTGTGTTTTGGTGGGGGTACTGGCACACAAAGGAGATAAAATATCTATGGGAAATCAACTAGGATTTAACTCTCCAATATGTGAAACTTCTATCCTGATTATATTACTTATGTTCTATTATCAGTAAAAACTCATTGTAAGATTTAAATATTACAAGTGGATTTAAATATTTTACTTAAGCTACCGATATTAGAAATTTTATACTGTTTCTATAATCTGTTAAATTAGACATTCAAACCACTAACATTACACATAAAAGTTTTCTTATAAAATTAAGCACACTGTATATATAAAAAAATAAAAAGTGAAGTTACCAGGAGGGCATGCATAGTTGAATTTTGATACATATTGCCAAATTCCCTTGAAGAAATTTGTCATTTCCATTGCTACCCTAAAAAATTGCTGCTGTGGTCAGTTGTGTAAGGTGACACTACAAACCTCCAGGGAAGCCATTCCCATTATAGTCTGTATCAGTGGCATCCCCCGGAGATAAGATTTTCATAGATTTATCTGATCAATTTGTGAGGTGAACACCAAAATGGAGGATTTCTCTCTAGATAATCAAACGTCACAATCATTTATTGCATATATTTTTCTTGCCTAAATAGAAATTGGTCTAGTTTATATTTAACTTATAGGAAAAAAGTAGGATCTTTCCTGGTGGGCAAGCAGAATGATTGCCAAAGATGCCTGAATCCCTAGAACCCGAGAATGTTACTTTATGTGGCAAAAGGGATTTTGCTGATTCAGTTAAAAATCATGAGATGAGGAGAGCACCACGGACTGTTCAGGTAGGCCCAAGGTAACCACCAAAGTCCTAATAAGAGGCAGCTGGGTCATAGAGAAAACTACAAATATGAAGGGTGGGGATTGGAAAAGGTTATACCTCTGGCTTTAGAAATAGGAGCCATGGGTCTACGATTACAGGCAGCCTTTAGAAACTAGAGGAGGGAAAATGAAGATTCTCTCCTAGATCCTCCAGAAGGAATGCAACCCAGGCAACCCATTCTAGACTTAACTCCAGAGCAATAAAAAAAGTTTTTAAGCCACTAAATTTATGACAACTTGTTACAGCCACAATAGGAAAATAAGACAGTGTATTATTAATTTTATTCTATAAAATAGAATAAAGTGGTACTGCCTAAGTGCTCTGAAGGCACACCATACTTCTCCCAACACAGGCAATTAATATATAACAAATGTTAATCGCTATTCACTTTTCAATGCACCCAATACCAAGCAAAATGGTAAGCCTTTTATTTTTAGTTTTGTTTCAAGTTTTTAAATTCCAGTTAACATATAGTATATTAAAGAGTAGAATTTAGTGATTCATCACTTACAGATAACACCCAGTGCTCATCACAAGTGCCCTAATACCCCATCACCTTTTTAGCCCATCCCTCACCCATGCCTACCTCTCTTCCATCAACCCTCAGTTTGTTCAATATAGTTAAGAATCTATTGTGTCAAGCAGAGAAAGACAATTATCATAAGGTTTCATTCATATGTGGAATATAAGGTTTAGTGCAGAGGACCATAGGGGAAGGGAGGGAAAACTGAATGGGAAGAAATCAGAGAGGGAGACAAACCATGAGAGACGCTGGACTCCCAGGGAAACAAACTGAGGGTTACGGAAGGGAGAGGGTTGGGGAGAAGGGGTAACTGGGTGATAGGTATTAAGGAGGGCACGTGTTGTGATGAGAACTGGGTGTTATGCACAACTAATGAATCATTGAACAAAAACTGGTGACGTACTATATGTTGGCTAATTGAACATAATTAAAAACAAGAATGTTTTGTAATAATGGTAAGCCTTTTGAAGCAAGATCTTCTCCATTAAATATTTTATTTTCAATGTCTAGTAAAATATACATTGTAGGCAATAACTATTGCATGAATTGATAGGGTTTTTGTTGATGCTATGATCTTTCACAATTTTATTTCAAACTTTTATTATTTTGAAGTATTGCTGATTTGTACCATTTGAAACCTCTTCCAAAGAAGGGATCACTAGAGAAAATTTATAAACAAACATTTCAAAGATTTTGTATACACCCTAAGTTTTATCATTAGGGTAAATAAGACCACCATAAAGCTTTGTTTATATTTATAAAGTTTAAATTTATAAAGTACATTTGTGGCCTTCCCAATGTTTTCACTGATTTTTGTTTTAAGTGAGGGAGACTATAAAAAATGAATTCATGTGAACTTTTCCTGCATATACTACTGGAACAATTGCTCTTGCTCTTTCATTACTAAGAATATTTTGCTCTTATTGTGTGCTGGTTTGTTGTGTTTTGCTTGGGGGTTTCTCTTGCACAGAAATTTTCAAGTGATCATATTTCCATTTCACTTTATCCACCATGAAAGATTTTATCCACCCTATAACTGTACAAATCACAGTTTTACAAATTTACAAATTACAGATTACAAATGTAGGATCACATTTTCCTGAACCTACATTTTACATTAAACTATGTATGTTATAGTCAAGTGAAGTCATTTGTTGTCCAAAACAGATTATAAAACAAGTACCAAATTGATTATTATTGATAAAAAGCAAAGCTTGTATCTACAGTTTGGCTTTTATCTAACTATTTTATCAGATTCCTTATTTTGATAGATTAACATTTTCTTGATATGCCCTTTTACTTACAGAATAGAGTCATCTGTCTGAATGTATTAAGTACTTATATGACTTATTGATGTTTTATATCATTTAGAATTTTTGTATTTTTAAACTAATAATGAAAGCAAAGGTGCTATTTATAGCATTTGTAGTTAAGCTCCTTTATGGACATTAATTCCTACTGTAAAACATTCATATATTTGAAATTTATTTTCAATTTTAAATGCTGTCATATTTCAAATATGAGCTCAGAGGGTGGGGGAATAATGACTTTTATTCAACAAGCATTTACTGAGCTCAGATCATACACCAATGACTGCCCACAAATTATTCAGATAAAATAACTGTCACTTTCAGGAAATTCAGAGGGTACTTATAATTGTGTACAGATTGCTGTGATCCATGTCACTGATAAAGCATCTCAGAATATGGTTCTAACCCAGGACCAGAAGGAGGACAAGTTTATAAGAAATTTTCCTTGAATTCATCATGTTCACATTTGTATTTGTCATCTGTACTCTCCACAGTAAAAGGGTTAACTGATAGTAAAATTATACTGTAACTTTCCTGAAACAATGCTTAAATAAGATTTTATAAATAGTTGAGTGTTTATAATTGCAAGATGCTGAATGCTTAACAATCATTTTATTCTTTCTTTTTTTTAAGATTTTATTTATTTATTTGACAGAGAGAGACACAGCGAGAGAGGGAACACAAGCAGGGGGAGTGGGAGAGGGAGAAGCAGGCTTCCCGCTGAGCAGGGAGCCTGATGCGGGAGTCGATCCCAGGACCCTGAGATCATGACCTGAGCTGAAGGCAGACGCTTAACCACTGAGCCACCCAGGCGCCCAACAATCATTTTATTCTTGTTTTATAAAGAATGATTTGCCAATATCAGTCTTGATATTTTTAACATGCTCATTTTTTTTTTTTTTGGAATTAAACCAGAGAAGAGATATCATAGCAGCTTTACCTATAAGGTAACTGTGGATCAGGGAATTGGAATACTATGACCACAGTTACAAAAAAATTAGAGTTATTTATGCACTCTATATTGAACCATTGGCACTAGTCTTAATGCTAGTTCTCCACCCCCACTTTATTTTGTTTACAATTCCCAAATATATAGCTGTACCTAAGTAGTTATAGGAATATATAGGTTACATATGCATCTAATATTAAATATTGCATATACATGTAATATACTATATATACACATATTATAGATATAAACCTCTCCAGTTGAAAGTAAATGTCAAAAACCTGTACAAAACTGAATTCTTCATTTTCTCCCCCAAATCTGGGCCATCTACAATCTTACTTGTCTCAGTTACTGACCACTTCTTCCACTTGCTTAGGCCAAAATCTGTGAGTCAACCTTGATGTCTCCCTATCTCACACCTTGTATTCTTTTTACCAGGAAATTGTGGAGACTATATTCAGTGTGTATGAATCCAAACACATCTCACAACCCTGGTCGCCCCCCAGCCCCACCTTCCCACCATAGTTTATCCTCAATACCACAGCCTTGGGATCCTTAAAAAAAATCAGATTGGGACACTCCTCTGCATACAACCCACCCCAACTGCCTAATTCAGTCAAAATAAAAGCCACTTCAGGCCCTGATACTTCCTCCCACTACCTCTGATAGTATTTCCTACCACTCTCCCAATGGTTCACTGTTGCCGCCATAATGGTTTTCTTATATCACCTGGGACCAGTCAAACAGGCTCCCACCTTGGGGTCTTTGCATTCCTCTAGCTCTGCTTATACCCCTCTCCTCACCAATATCCAGATGCCAATTTCCTCACCTCCTTCAAGTCTTTGCTCAAATACCAGCATTTTAATCATCTTATGTAACATTTCATCTACTCTCCCATTCTATTTCCTCGTATCTTTTTAGCACCTTGTTATGTACTATAAAATGTATAATTTACTTACTATGAAGTCTCCTCAAGTAGAATATAAGCTTCATAAGGGCAAGGATTCTTGTTTGTTCCTTTGATATAGCCCAGCATCTGGATTACGCCTGGCATATTTAGGTGTTCTACCAGTATTGGATGAATTTTAAAAGGTGGGATATTGAAATGTTGTATCATATTGGAATCACTTCTGAAATAGTGAACGTCTTAATAAAAATAGGATAAAGAATTGCTTTAAGAAAATTTCATTGAGAAATTTCCTTTGAATCAAGTACAGTTCTTTTAATCTTAAATATATGAATTATACTTGTCTGGTAATTCAAAAATTTAACTTTTTATATTCCAATAAGTACACTTTGCACATACTTTATATTATAACTGGTTTTCCCACTTTAATAGCACAAAATTACAATTGTATCATTTCTAGTTTATGTCATAAATATATTGTTTTATTTATCTATCCCATGACAGAGTTTCTCCTTTCCAAACTGCTGGATCCAAATACCAGACTGGAAAACAAAACAAACAAAACAAAACAAAAAAAACTCACATCCTGCCTCAGGGGAGGAAAAATAAGAAAAAACAAAAGATTCCACTTTAGTCCTTTGGATGATATGATCCTTGACCCTGTAGTTTCATGTAGTTTCAATAGCCATGTCTGCCAAACTGAAGATAGAAAAACAATTCTACCTCCTGCTGTTGCTGCTCAGGACTGTATCACTGAGCATTTGAAAAGACACCTTCTCAAAAACAGCATGGAGTAAACGGCTTTCTAATATGAGAAAAACAACCTTGACTCTGAACATTACTTGGAGGTGAATCTCATTCTCTGAGCTCTTTGCTTCATTTTGAAGGAGTTTTTCAGACCACACTCTAGATAGAATCAAACACTCTTACTCGCATACATACACACACACCAAATATAATTTTCTGTAAACTTGCCTATAACTGCATTTTAAATCCAAGTGCATGGGTCTTAAAATTGGACACAAACCCTCTCTCTCCTCCCTCACGCCCATTTTGCAACCTAAAGTAACTGGATTGAAAGACCTTAAATTGATTCATGAATGCAACATCTGATCTACATGTTGAATATATTGGTCATGACTGCCAGTAGAGCTGAAATATGGACTCTGTACTCGTTTTTGTTGTGGCTGTTTCTTCCCCAAACTCCATCATAATCCTACAGCTACCTGTGTCTTCCAGAGCAACGTGCACTGCTTTTCATTTGGGTCGTTGTATAAGGAATTATTTGCCACCATAAAGTTGTCTGATGACGATATCTGTCGAATTTTCAAAGGCAGTGCTGTCCAGCTGTTTTTACTTTTTAAAAATAATTTTGCTATATTCAGCCTCAATAGACAAAACTCAACACCCATACTAAGAAAAATGTAATATACAAATAAACTAATTCACTAAATTTAACAAAAAGCAAGGATCTTAAATGAAAAAACATTGATAATTTCAACATTAATTAAAAATTGTATCAAGTATCTGGCTTCAAAATAAAGGTTTAAAAAAGATCAAGGTTCTTTTTTTTTTTTAACATTCTAGCCAAAAAAAAAAAAAAACTCACAAAATCGGCAATAGAAATTATTCAATTTTTTTTTTAAGATTTTATTTATTTTTTTTTACCTGACAGAGAGAGAGCGCACGAGAGCAGGAACACAAGCAGGGGGAGTGGGAGAGGGAGAAGCGGCTTCCCGCAGAGCAGGGAGCCCAATGCAGCACTAGATCCCAGGACCCTGGGATCATGTCCTGAGCCAAAGGCAGACGCTTAACGACTGAGCCACCCAGGCGCCCCGAAATTATTCCATTTTTAATAGCAACTAAAATTAAAATACTCAGGTATTAATTTAACTAACATACAGGGGACCTATGTGAGGAAGGATATTAAGAGACACAACAGAGTATCTGAATAAATGGAAAGGTACATAATGTTTTTGGATGGGAAAAAAGTCTAAATTTAAGAACATCAGGTTGATATACAACGTTAATTAGAATTTCATTTGAATTACAATAGAGTTTCTTAGAATTAGGTAAAGTGTTTGTGGAATTCAAGATTTTAACCCCCAAACAGCTTAAACATTATAGTAAATATAACAGTGAGAGTCAGTTTGTCAACACACCTTAGGAAGACACTTTAAACTCTTGATAATGGCAAAAAGCATAGTAAACGAATAGGAAAAGGACAATATTTCTTAATGATACTGTTACTCAATAACTACAGGAAAAACATAACTGAGTATTTCTATCTTACATCACATAGAAAAATATATTTCTATCTGCTTAACAAATGAGATGCCAAAAATTGAATAAAAATCTTGCATGGAAATTTAAAAGACCACATTTAATATATAAGGATGAATACCTTACTTCATGATGACAAAAATTATAAGGCTATAAAATGAATATATGTAAATGTTCTTTTAAAATGTTTAGGTGTGGAAAATAATAATGTTAATATACAATTTCTGCATCAGGAAAATATTTTAATATAGAAAAGAGAAAAAAACAGTAATTTCTATAGTAGTTGAACACAGGAAAAGCCTTCAATAGATGAAAAAAATATTATGGAGAACAAAATTCAAATGGTCAGAATGTATGAATATGCTCAATCTAATAGTCAGGGACATACAAGTAAAAAGTATCAATTGATGTCTTTCAGATTGGCAAAAATTTTAAATAGCTCTGCAACCAGTTATTTGAAATGCAGATGAATTTTGTACCTCACTGATAGAAATGTAAAGTGTCAAAGTCTCTTTAAGACTATCAGAAAGTAGCTATTAGGGGCGCCTGGGTGGCTCAGTTGGTTGAGCGACTGCCTTCGGCTCAGGTCATGGTCCTGGAGTCCCGGGATCGAGTCCCGCATCGGGCTCCCTCTTCTCCCTCTGCCCGCTGCTCCCCCTGCTTTGTACTCTGTCAAATAAAATCTTCAGTCAGTCAATCAATAAGTATCAATGGAGTTTACCAGTGTAATATGCCCAATAGTATGTTGATAAAAGATGCATAAGGTGTGCTTAAATTATGCCCCCTTACTCCATTTTTTAAGACAATGAAGGAATGTATGTGGTATTATCTAAACATGGAATAGGGGAGGCACATATAGAAGGGGCATTTAGTAGACTGTTAAACATGGCATAATGAATAAAAACATGTGATGCTATGTATGTAACATTGCATGGATTGTATTACATGTATTTAATGTATTACATGTACTATAATATGTATAGTAAGAATAATAAGTCAGAGAAAGACAAATTTGATTTCACTCATATGTAGAATTTAAGAAACAAAACAGATGAACATAGGAGAAGAGAAAAAAAAAATAAAAAGAGAAGGAGGCAAACCATAGAGGACTCCGAACTGAGGGTTGCTGGAGGGGAGGTGGGTGAGGGATAGGCTAAATGGGTGATGGGCATTACAGAGGGTACTTGTGAAGAGCACTGCGTGTTATATATAAGTGATGAATCACTGAATTCTACTCCTGAAAAACAGTATTACTCTATATATTAACTAACTAGAATTTAAATAAAAATTTGGAAATATAAAAAAAAAAATCTAGTTTGTCTCATAAGTGTGGCTACTCTGGCTTTCTTTTGATGTCCAGTAGCATGATAGATGGCTCTCCATCCTGTCCCTTTCAATCTGCACATGTCTTTAGGTCTAAAATGAGTCTCCTGTAGGCAGCATATAGATGGGTCTTCTTTTTTTAATCCATTCTGACACCCTATGTCTTTTGATTGGAGCATTTAGTCCATTTACATTCACAGTGATTATTGATAGATATGAATTTAGTGCTATTTGTATTACCTGTAAAGTCGGTGTTTCTGAAGATTTTCTCTGTTTCTTTCTAGTCTTTGTTGCTTTTGGTCTTTCTTTCACACTCAGAGTCCCCTTTAATATCTCTTGCAGGGCTGGTTTAATGGTCACAAAGTCCTTTAGTTTTTGTTTGCCTGGGAAACTCTTTACAGCTCTTCTTATATTTTGAATGAGAGCCTTGCTGAATAAAGTATTCTTGGCTACATCTTTTTCCCAGTCAGCGTGTTGAACATATCATGAACTCACCTGACTAACCCAGTTGCCTGTTGCACGAATAATTAGCTTAAAAGGGCACAAGACTATTAAAGGCCACATTTAAACTCACCAGCAAGTAATTTAAAGTTGAAGAGACTGGAACTGTCCTTCCCCATATTTCTATTTTGCAATTAACACCATGTTGACATTGAAAAATGTAACTTACACACTGACACAACTTCAATGACTATCCATTGTGTGTTCTTTCAAGTAAACTCTGCAACCAGACATTCACTGCTATACACAAGTATGAGGTGGTGTTGCAATCTTACTCCCACTGTTAGATTTCATGTACTTGTTATTTATTGGTCATACCCTATTCATTTCAGCTCTTTCATCTTCATACCTGGAATTATTTAATGGGATTACTACTCTCCGTACCTAACCCCACTTATCTCTGCAGCTGCATCTAATATATTAGTTCTTTCACAAGCTGTTTTTTGCCTTTTGCCCCATTTCCACCTATTGATAACCCCTACTTTTTATTCCAGTATTTACCTTTATCTCTTTTAAAGCATGTCTCATATTCTGTCATTCTATCAATATAATCCATTAGTCTACCCAACTAGACTTTTAAGCTCCTTGAACAAAGTTATGTCTTACATAGGTTTGTATCTCTCATAAGGCCTAGTGCAGTGCTCTGCATCTACTCAAAAGGCAGTAAATGTCTGTCAGAGCTAATAGAAGCTTGTATTCTAAAGATTTTTTTGAGAGAGAGAGAGAGCATGAGCAGGAGGCGGGGGGCAAAGGGAGAGCGAGAGAATCCTCAAGCAGACTTCCCACTGAGTGCAGAGCCAGACATGGGGCTCAATCCCAGGACCCTGAAATCATGACCTGATCCAAAATCAAGAGCTGGCTGCTTAACCAGCTGAGCGACCCAGGTGCCCCAGAAGCTTGTATTCTAGAACACCACCAATTGTCTGGGCATGAACCGTGAATGGAAATTGAATAGGGGTTCTGAGTTCCTTAGTATTAAGTCTTTTTCTCTATTACTAAATTTCGTATACTATTTTATTGAAGACAAAAAAACATTTACATCAACTCCTATAAATTGGTAGATATTGTATTAGAAGTGTAATCTGCTTAATTTATACACAATCTCCACATAAATGAATTAGTTCAAAATTTAGTGAATTTAGTTCAAAACCTAAGCAAATTTGAAGTTATTACTGTGCCAAAAGTAAAATAAAAAATAATACAGGGTAGCCAAAATGGTTGCAGGCTGTATTCCTCCCTGAAGTGACCAGAATAACAGAGGATTAAGAATTTAAGCAAACTTAAAATCATTACCAAATTATGCATATATTAAATTTTAATAGGTATGAATATATACAAGCCATGTTACATATTATAGGAGTAGGGAAAAGAAATGTGTTCAGTATCATGCCAGATACTAGAATAGGCCTGATTTTATTTTCTTATTGGATCCCCACAAAAATTCTATGTAATGAGTATCTTCCCTCCTTTTGCATATATGGAAAAGGACAATTATATCCAAGTCACACAACTAAGACTAGCAGAGCCAGGATGAGATCCCTCATCAAAAATCACGTGAAACCTCTTTTGTATGGTTCTTAATATGCCTGACCTTTCATCTTCCAGGCTTTTAAGATCACTGCCACCTCCTCAGAGAGACCCTCTCTGGCCATGCTGGTTAATAGAATCTGCCACTACCATGCCACTTAATCTCACGTATGACCATGGTTCCTTTCACAGTATTCATGACATCTTACTCTGTTTGGGTTTTATAACAAAATACTTCAAATTGAGTAATTTAAAACCAACAGAAATGTATTTATTACTCACAGTTCTGGAGGCTGTAAGTCTGAGATCACGACCTGAGCCAAAATCAACAGTTCAACGCTTAACCTATTGAGCCACCCAGGTGCCCCTATTTCTCTCTCTTTAGCAATTAGGAATTCTGAGAAAAAAAAAAAAAAAAAAAAACTATACCCTTATAGGTGATTAGTCCCAACTTAAACAGATTAAGATTAGTTAAACAATTAATTTCTGGCTCAATCTCATGCTCTTGGTTTTCTTCCAAGAAGCATGAAAGTTACATGCTTCAGCACTGAGTATGAAGAACTAGCAAAGACCTGTTCACAGTCCTTCTCATAAGCTGGCATTTGAGAGGCCATCTTTAGTGAGAATGTTGAAGAATTAGAAAGGAATTCCTGCATACCCATTCTTGAAGCCTGAATTCTAATGAAGAGCGAAATCAAGTGAATATCCAGATTCAATGAGACATATGATTTACATGGCTCTTCCTGATGCACCAGATTTCCATTTTGGTAAAATTAGTTGAATCTCAAGTTAATCAAGCAGATCAATTACAAGATTATAGGACCAGCTGATCTCATCCATCCTTGGTAAGTAGAATCAACTTAGTTTTATAAATAAGGAAAATGATAAAATGTTGCAGTTCTGACACTCAGTCCTTGGAGCTCAGTGCTTCTCTTAACCAGTATGTCTTTACTAAATGATACAGTAGTATGCAATTAATTTCCCCTTAATGTTATAATGACTTTACACATCACAAATATGGTATAGATATTTATGTCTAAATTTAAGATAGGCCTTGAAAATAAAACAGTTTAAGCAAGAATCAGTGTGCCAGAATTTGAGCCCATATTTTTCTATCTCTCAGTAACAAGCAGCACTGTAAACTGTAAACAAAAGGGCAGATCACTGTCATCTTGAGCCTAAAAATAACTATAAATGATAATGACATATGATTTATTTAACATATTTAGTGAAATATTTTTATCATTCATTGCAAAATACCCCCAAAAAATCATCCAGTTTAGTTAATAAGAGAAAGCCATAGCATCTTTGTATTTGATTTTGTAAGGATTTTCCATCCCTTTAGGTCTACCATAATATTTTGAAAGCTTCCCATTTCACTGCATTGCAGGTTCTCTACCTGATCCCATCAACCAGCACTCCTTCAATATGTCACATCTCTAACAAAAAGAACCTCCACATCCCAAAGGCGCGCACACTCCATTTCAGTCAGAGTAACAAGGTCTGGAGATATTTGAGAAAATTGTTTTATTGTGAGTAGTATCATAAGCTTTCCCCCTCTATCTCTAGTGGGAAATATATTTTAAAATGTTTCTATAAAGAATATTTTTACTACTATCTAACATTTACTTCTCACAAATCCCTTTTCTTCTTCACCACATATGTAATTTCTGCATGTCCACCCATTCAGTGACCAATTTTTACATTCCCTACACCTTCAGCCCAGAGGAGTTGGCTGCTGTGGGAGACAGTAGGCCCTCAGGTAACTTCAGGATAACACAAAGGTACTAATTTTATTTCTTTCCAAAAGGATTTGCCGCCAATTTGGATAGACTGAATATTATAGGATGCCAGTCCTTGCTAGATTATTTGGAAGTTGATATCTGTCACAGAATGTATTCATTTTTATTTTTTCTCATTAAATAAATTTAATTGAACTACTTGCTATCAATTTTAATACTAATAGAAGTGCAATACAAATAATTTGCCATATATTCAAGTTTTGAAATGAGTTGTCAACAAAACCTACACACTTATCTTAAATAGATTATATATATTCCCAAGAGTTAATATAGTCATCATACTTTCAAAAAATAACAGTAGGAATACCAGCTATGAAATACTTGAACTTATTGGTGGAGATTACTTCATTTATCTCAGCACCAACATGGAAAATTTATACATCATGTCGCTGCATGGACTACACACACACACACACACTCATTTAACATTACACAAACAACCACCCCACACCACTCTCACCCAACGACAGACTGGATGCATTGTTTTAGGCCATGGGTGGGAAGGATGTTACCCAGATCAGTTAAATAAATCTCCCCAAAAATTGACTAAAAGTGGGTTTACTTTCTAAACAATAAGAATTGAAAATAAAAACCAGAATAAAAATATTGTACTTTAAAATTGATTTAACAAAAAATGATCTAACTTGTTAGATATGATTTTAAAACATAAAAATTTTAAAAATAAATAAACACAAAGAAGTGAGTAAGGACAATTGGTATAACATAATTGGCAAGCATATGACTACACCAAAAAATACTTGTGGTGCAAAAAGACAATGTTTTTGTAGCTTTTAGCTTTAGCAACCATTTATTTCTGTTAAGTGCCTATTCCTAGGGATACCCTGATAATCAAGATTCACAGGTTTCCTGCCTTCATTAATCTTATGGTCTAGTAAGAAAGGGAGAACGACAAAAATTTTTCTAAATATCCCTTTAGGGGAAGTAGATGGTACAAGTAAAAAGGGAAAAAAAAAGAATTAAAACAAAAAACCAAACATGTTTATGCCATTAAAAAATAAATTTGACCTGAAACCATAAAAATCCTAGAAGAAAACACAGGCAGTAAGCTCCTTGCCATCAGTCTTGGCAATGTGTTTTTGGATTTGACACCAAAAGCAAAGATAACAAAGGCAAATAAATAAGTTGGAATACATCAAACTAAAATCTGCAAACCAAAGGAAACCTTAACAAAATGAAAAGGCAACCTATTGAATGGGAGAAAATATTTGCAAATCATGTATCTGATAAGGGGTTAATATCCAAAATATATAAAGAACTCATATAACTCAATAGCAAAACCAAACAAACAACATGATTTAAAAAATAGACAGAGGATCTGAATGGACATTTTCTCAAAGAAGACATACAGATGGACAACAGATACATGAAAAAGTACTCAGCATCACTAATCATCAGGGAAATGCAAATCAAAACCACAGTGAGATATCACCTCAAACCTGTTAGAATGGCTCTTGCCAAAAGGATAAGAAACAAGTGTAGGCAAGGATGTGGAGAAAAGGGAACCCTTGTGCACTGTTGGTGGGTATGAAAATTCTTTCAGCCAATATGGAAAACAACATGGATATTCCTCAAAAAATTAAAAGCAGAACTCCATATGATCCAGCAATTCCAATACTGAGAATCTATCCAAAGAAAACAAAAGCACTAATTCAAAAAGATATGTATATCGTTGTATTCATTATTTACAATATCCAAGGCATGACACAACCTAAATGTCCATTGATGGATAGAAGAATAAAGAAAATGTGATATATATATTATTCAGCCGTAACACAGAAAGAAATCTTGCCATTTGAGACACCATGGGTGGAACGTGAAAGCACTATGCTAAGTGAAATAACAGAGAAAAATTAATACCTATGATCTCACTTATATGTGGATTCTAAAAACAAAAACAAAAACAAAACCCCACAAAAACAAAACAAAAACAAAACATACCAAGCAGCTCATAGATACAGAGAACAGATTGGTGGTTGCCGGAGGCAGGAGGTCGGAGTGGATGAAATGGGTGAAGGGGGTCAAAAGGAACAAATTTCCACTTATAGAAAAAAAGTCATGGGTATGTGATGTAAAGCATAATGTCTGTCTATAGTTAATAATGCTATATTGCATATTTGAAAGTTGCTCAGACAGTAGATCTTAAAAATTTTCATCACGCCCCCCAAAAAATGTATGGGGGCGCCTGGGTGGCTCAGTTGGGTAAATGTCCAACTCTTGATTTTGGCTCAGGTTATGATCTTAGGGTCATGAGATTGAGCCCCACACTGAGCTCCACACTGGGCATGGAGCCTGCTTAAGATGAAATTAAAGTATCAGGTCATTTCTATAATAAATCTGTATGACTCTGTTGTTATGGTTTGAAAGGAAATATTCCCCCTCCAAGGGGGGGAAAAGAGAAAGAAATTAGAAATTTCAGAACAAAATAAATAGGGGTAGTTTTTATACATCTCAAAAATTATTTGTTCTTACATCTGTGAGGTATCCAACTACATTGTAAATTATTCAAGGCCAAAGTGACCATACATACAATTCCTCACAAATTCATATAATCATTAAACTGAGATATACCTGGAAAGATTATGAAACCATAATCTTCCCAAACCATCTCATTTCTGTTTGAGGAAAAATATTTTTTGATAAGAGTGTACTAATGACAAAAAACTAGAAACTGCATAAAACATAAATTATCTTTCTTTATTTGATTTGAGTCCAGCTACTTAGGCTTTCAGTGAATAGCTGATGTAAGTAAGAAAATCCTTCCCACAAATCCTAGCTCAAATGATGGTAGCTAGCTTTTTTTACCCAGTAATATAGAGAAATTATCATGAGAAAAAAGTTCAAGCATCTACAGTGGTGCAGGGATAATATTGAAAAGCTTCTGTGAATAAGGCCTGTTTCTTTTCAAGATGCTTTTAGAAAAGTGAACAGAAAAATCAAGCAGTAATAGGAGGGAAGACACAGATCAATTTCCCAGCTACACTATAAAGGGTTTGAGAAAAGATCAAGTTACCTATAAAATGCATTCTCTGTATTTCACCTCCTTTATAATCTATAAAATAATAATCTATAAGGTATTATAAAATAAATGTAAACCAAAATCACATAAAAGTATTATGACAATAGATGATATAAAATAATGGTTATTTACTGAACATTGAATGTAATTATCAGCATCTACCTACTCCCTTGCTTTCATCATCCCTATCAGAAATCTACCTTTAGGGGTGCCTGGGTGGTCAAGCACACAACTCTTGTTTTTGGCTCAGGTCATGATCCCAGGGTCATGAAATTGGGCCCTATGCCAAGCTCCATGCCCTGCATTGGGCTCCACACTCAGCATAGAGTCTGCTTAGGACTTTCCCTCTCCCTCTGCCCCTCCCCCCACTCACGCTAGCACCTGCACTCTCTCTCTCTCTCTCAAATAAATAAATGAATGGTAAAAAAAAAAAAAAAAAGAAATCTAGCTTTATTAGGGTGGCCCACACTTCACTCCCTACTTTTGACCATTTGCTTTCAAGGTTACCAGTTCCCTCCTTTAACCTCATGGGAGGTGATTTCTGATCCGAAGTGATCATGGAGTTCTATTTCCCCATCAGTGATTGTAAAAGCTAGAAATGAGGACTAAAATTCTAGTTAATGAAATGTTAGTGTAATTCTAGGAAATCTTTATTCAGTCTTTTTTCAAAGACTTTATTTATTCATTTGACAGGAGAGATAGAGAGAGAGCATAAGCAGGGGGAGCTGCAAGCAGAGGGAGAAGCAAGTTCTCTGCTGAGCAGGGAGCCCAATGCTGGGCTCGATCCCAGGATCCCAGAATCATGACCTGAGCTGAAGGCAGACGCTTAACCAACTGAGCAACCCAGGCACTCCAAGTTTATTCAGTCTTAAAAAGGAAACATTGGAAATGTCTGTCTCTGAGCAGTGTTGATTCAGTAAGAAATGTCTAGATTTTTTGAGTAGTAGTATTACAAACACAGGGAGGATATATCTTTTGATGGAATTTCTATTACAGTTGTCAAAAATGGACAAATGGAAGGAACTTGGGACTTTAATGACATAATTGTTTGTGCCATCTTCTACTTTCAGTTGTGTAAAATAACACATTTCCTATTTGCTTAAGACAGTCTGAAAGGAATATAATTTTGCCAACATAAAACCACAAACATCTGAAGTAGTACATATTAGCAAAAACATACACAATACACATGAAAACTAGCCTATATATATATGTGTAATTAACCACATTTTAATGGCCTTCACTTAAAGAGATCATGTAAATGTAGTCCTGAGATTTTCATTAGCCTGACTCCTTAAAACGGTGGTATAGTAAAACTATTTAAAAATGTCTATGTATTTTAAGTAGGTTAAGTTTATAATAATGGATACTATTATTTAAAAGTGTAAAATCCCTATTGGAAATCATTCATTCTCACCTATGAACAGCATAATTCTTAAACTTTTTGTCCTTTGTTTTCAAACAGTGAATTCTTTTCCTTGAGCATAATCTTCTTGAATAAGGGACAGCATTCAGAACATCTGATGAAGAACATGACTGGATTTAAACTGTGCAATATGTAGTTTGGTTTATAGCTAGAAAACAAACCACGAGTTCTAATGGCCAGGACATAAACTGCACTAGGGATAACCTAAACCATGGAAGCATCAAGCCTAATGAAACAAAGCAGTGAGGGAAAAACAGTTAAATGTGCTTTACTGTTGTTTTGGGTTCCATTTTATAAAATTCTCTAGGATTTCTAACTCTTCCTTCTTTCTCATTGCATTAACTGACATTCAGTTTTCCTTTGTGACACTCTTTTTGAGAATACTCCCTCTCCAACACTTCACATTCTTCAGGATCAGATAACAACATCAGTGTCTTCTTCACTTCCATGTCACTTCTAGATGATTACATATCTAACCTTTTAGAAACCTCTGTTTCAAGACTTCTGCTTCCAGGTAAGATAATGTGGCTTGCAGCAAGCCAAAGCTATGGGAGCGTAGGGGAATATTCGCCATTTGATAAAGAACATCCACAAATTACTGAACTTTATTCCTGCCCCCCCAGTTCTACAAGACTTAACAGCAATTTTGTTGGAAACTAAAAACAAACAGAAAACAAGAGGCAACAATAAAAAACAATGAGAACTAGAAAAACACCCAGAAAACAACTAGAAAATCTGACTATGATAAAAATACTATAAATGAATTTCTGGCTATATGGAAAAGTTTTTGAGGATGCCAAAAATGAAAAGACAAAATCTTAAAGAAGAGGGAGCCATGAAGAAGTGAGTCAATTTGCAGACATTTAGTTTTTCCTCAAAGCATTCACCAATTCTGGATATGAGGAAAGAGTCTGAGGATCTAGGCAGTGAGCCCAGGAAGAGGGATCATACTAAGAGGCAAAGAAAACAGCAGGGCTTTGACAGTATCACAGGACTAAGGAGACAAAAATGTGAGACTGGAAGTGTCAGGATCATGGTGGAAAAGGAAAAATAATCCCTAAGCCTGAAGCTCATCTGATCATCCCTTCAAGATTTCTACTGAGTTCTGAAACTATATGATCCACCAAGCCAAGAAGCCAAACAAAAAGCCTTAGAAGAGTTAAGTAAAGGGGTGCCAGGGTGGCTCAGTCAGTTGAGCCTCTGACTCTTGGTTTTGGCTCAGGTTATGATTTCAGGGCTGTGAGATGAAACCCCACTTCCAGCTCCATGCTCAGCACAGAGTCTGCTTGAGATTCTCTCCCTCTGCCCCTCCCCTTGATTACACAAGTGTGCTCTCTCTCTCTCTCTCAAATAAATAAATCTTTATAAAAAAATAAGAACGGAGTAAAAATGCTGGTAGTCTTTTGCTACAAGGGTGGGTAGAGTGGGAGAGAGAAGGGAAGCAAGAAATAGAGTTCAGTATGCTTTTTTAGATATCCCTTATCAAATTTATCAAATTGTAAAACTTTCCCTATACAATTCTAGATTTCTGAGAATTTTTATAATTAATGAATGTTGAATTTTTTCAAATGCTTTCTCTGCATGGATTGATATGATTTTTCTTTCTTAGCCTATTAATATGGCAGATTTTTTAATATTGAACCAGCCTTGCATCCTGGAATAAAGCCCATTTGGTCATGGTCTATCATTTTTTTGATATCATTACATAATATATCAGATTCAATGGTTTATATTTTTGAGGATTTTTGTACTGTATTATTCAGGAAAATCAATTGGTAGTTTTCTTTTTTGTGCTGTTTTTGTCTGGTTTAGGTATCAGGGTACTTATGGCCCCATAAAATGAGTTGGAATTCGTTCTCTTCTCTTGGATTTTCTTGGAAGAGATTGTGGAGATTTGGCATTAATTCAGTGAAAATATCCCAACCTGGAGATTTCTTCTTAAGCAGTTTTTAATTATGACTTTAATTTCTTTAATGGTTATAGAACTATTCAAAGTGTCTTTTTCATATTAGATAAGTTATGATAGTTTGTGCTTCTGGAGAAAATTATCTGTCTCATCCAAATTGACAACTTATGTTATAGAGATGTTTTCAGTATTCAGCCATTCACTTTTTCATGCCTGCAGGGTCTGTAATTATGTCATATGTTTCATGTCTTATATTGGTACTCTGTGTCTTCCATTTCTTTGTCAGTTTTGCTAGAAATCTATTAATTTTATTGATACCTTTAAAGAATCATATGTTTGTTTCACCCATTTTTTTCTCTTTTCCTATTTTTTATTTCATTTAATTGGTTTATGCTGTTTATCATTCTCTTGCTTTTCTTTTCCTACTTTCTTGAGGTGAGAGCTTAGATTATAGATATGAGACATTTCTTCTTTATAATATATAGATTTAGTTGCTATAAATTTTCCTTTCAGCCAATAGAGAAAAAGCAGGCAAGAATTACTTCACTTTTTAGAAAGAGTTACAAGGTAACTCTTTCAACATATAAATATCAACATTCTAAGTCTACAACTGCTGTTATATTTTAGAAATAAAATAGAATTTTGAAATAGTTTAGCTGATGCAACTGCCATTTAAGCACACTCAATATATCAAAGTATGAAAGAAGGCCTACTATATTCAGAACACTCTTGGACATATAAAAGTGAATAATTGTTTCTGCCTTTAATAGACTATATTAACTCTTGCTTGTTCACCTCCAAACTACATTCATCCATTTCTTTCTCTATCAATTTCTGTATTAATATCACACACGTAAAAATTTACAATAGCTTTTTAATGGGTTCCACTGCTTCCCTATAGTCTATTGCCCACAAAGTAGTGAGAGTGTTCTCAAAAAAAGAGGGCAGGTTGTTGGGGGGAGGCAAGTTGGATTATGTCACTTCTCTGCCTTCATATTGTCAATGACTCCATGCTTTCAAAATAAAAACCAATCACCATCTTCTGAACTAACGAGGCACCCATAAGCTGGGTCTTTCCTTTCTCTTGGAATTAACTTCTTAACATCGCCCCTCTTTCTTACTTCTCCCACATGGAAAGTCCTTTCATTTTTAAACATCCTATAAATCTGCTGTCCCCTCTAAGTGTGAACACTCTGATCTCTGGTATTTGCTTTCCTGGCGACTTCTTCCATCCAGGGCTCATCTCACCTGAAATGCTTTCTCTTTAGAGTGGCCTTCCATGACCATGACCATTTAATCTAATTTGGCCCTTTAAGTCATCTTCTACAATGCACAGTGTTTGTTGTATTTGTAACAGTTACCAGTATTTTAAACATTTTGTTCTTTTAGTGTCTCATTTCTTAAATTCTGTCTCCTCCATTTACCATTTCTATCTTTCTCAGTGCAGTATTCTCAGCACATACAGCAATTCCTGGTGTGAGATTAATACTCAGTAAATATTAAGTAAAATATTATGTGAAATAGAGAGCCTACAAAAATATTATGATGTGAGGCAAAATGATATAAGTATTGTAAATGCAGAAGTATTATCAAAGAACAAGGAAGGACTGTTGGTTAGGGGTGTGGGCTCTGGAGCCAGACTGCCTGGGTTTTAGAATTCTAATGCTATCACGATTAGCTGTGACCCCAAACAGATCAATGAACTTTCCTGTGACTTTGTTTACTCTTCTGTGAAAGTCACATATTAATAGTAATTACCTCATAGAGTTTTGAGGAACAAGTGCAGTTTTACATAGGAAACACACAGGACAGTGACTGAAATTAATAAGACCTCCATAAATATTAGCTATTATTAATTATTTAATTATTATATTTATTATTATCATTATCATTAATGTTAGAAATAATAGAGGGATCTTTGGGATTGAGTAAATTGGAGTTTCACAGAGGTTTTGGCAATTGAAGATAATCTAAAAGTTTGGTAGGATTGTGGTCATAAAAGGAAGTATAAATAAATGAATGAATTGTATTATATTTAACTTGTATATATCTATATATGTATATTTATAGGCTATATGTATGTATATCTACATGTATCTATTTATCTCTCTACCTATCTATCATATGTCACAGAATACAAAATGCTATACAAAGTAAAACATTTCAATCAATTCAATTCTGCTTAGGTAAATTCTAAGAAAAGAAGATGAAAAAAACAAATTCATCAACTGTAATTAGTCCATCTGCTATCCAAGAAGAGGGGGAGGGAATCAGAAGACAGGCAGTCAGTCTATTTAGATCTTTCCTTACTATGGAATCTTAATTAAGTGACTCAGCTACTAAGATGATTAGTTTCATAATTAAAAAAATAAAATAGCACTAACAAGATGCACCTCATGGGATTACTGTGGATATGAAACACAATGTATAGGTTAAAATCTAGTGGATGAATGAGTGATCAAACACACACGTGGTAGTAGTTTCACAGATGTAAATATATACTTTCTAGTAGCAGATAAAAACTAATAAAATACTTACCCCATTTTACAATAGCTGAAAGATTACCTGTGAAACAAATTGCTACATATCTTCTCATAGCATTTTGCTACATATTAATATTGCAAAGAGAAAAGGGAGCAAAGAACAAAAGCTAGACAAAGGCAGAGAGACAGAGACAGAAAGAAGGAGAAACAGAAAATGAGAGGAGACATTTCCAAGTATGGTCTTGAGATAGACAGGTAAAGATAACCTGGTATATAATAGATGCTCAATAAATATATAGCATTAAAATATGATTTTTAAAATTTTGTCTTCATATTATTAGCAAAACCTCCCATCTTAGTAAATATTCGTAGTTTAAAAAAACACTGTTTCTATTGTCAGTTACTCATTAAAGGATACTTATTTTCTTTTAAATTGTTTAGGGAACTATTATAGATTTGTGTTTCAAACCATCCATTTTGAAAACAGGCTATAATTGCATTCTGCTTTTGAGAGAACAAAAATAATGATAATATTCTAGTTGAATATCTGTATTTATGTTTTCTATTTCTTTTGCAATCTCTCTTTAACTTTGGAATGATAGCAGTCAATACTGAAAAAAAGCATGTTTAAAGCCAATATATTTTCAATAAAGTATTATGTCATAATTTTAAAAGTTATGGTTTTATCATTGAATAAAGGGAAAATATATTCATTCAATGTAAGGGTATGAAAATTTTCTGAATTTGTTTTTATTTTGATTAATACGACTACCAGAAACAAATTCTGTCCTCTGAAGATGGTGTTCTGAAGGAATATGACCAAATTCATTCTGATTATGCTTGAATTATGTAAGCAATACTACCTAATAATTTCATACAATTCAAGATCAGTGTCATTTTCTCACTTGAATTTCAATATGATCAAATAAAGAATGGTTTAATAATAGTCAGATAGTAATATAATAATTTTTCATGGAAATAATTGGATTATTTGGAGAGTTAAAAATCTGATTTGAATTTATATATCTCAAGATGTATTTATATATTTTCAAGGACCACGGACATATTCTACACAACAAAAATAATTATTTTTAATTATTTAGCAGTCATATAGTAGATTGGTAACATACAAAAGTAAGATTATAACTTTTGTTTTTCTCAAAATTGTATTGGCTTATATAAATTATATAATTTAGTGGCTTATATCTAGACAGTATTTTTTTTTATTTGAGAGAAAGAACACAAGCAGGGAAGAGGAGCAGAGGGAGAGGGAGAGGGAGAAGCAGAGCCCCCTCACTGAGCAGGGAGCCCCAAGTGGGGCTCAATCCCAGGACCCGATCCCAGAACCTGGGTATCATGACCAGAGCTGAAGGCAGACACTTAACACACTGAGCAACCCAGGCGCCCCGACACAGTATTTTTTAAATAGTGGTAAAAGCAGGCACATTGTTATTTTTAATGGTTATCTTTCTGGTATTATACTGTTAACTATTTAATAATTTGTGTCCAGAAACCATTAAAAGTGAAAAGTATCTCATGCTTTAGAAGATACACAAATGAAGTTACCTTCCCCTCATTTCTACCTCTAGTTCTACCTGCTTTGTGATTTTAGACCCAGGGCTGCATGCTAAATTTTACCGACCTACAGAACCATAACGTCACCCAGGAAGAAGTTAGAAGAGAAAGTGTGTGACTCAGTACAAAATCCCTCAAGAACAAACACAGATAAATAATTCCTTTCCACATGTTTCAAATATGACCATTCTATTCCTCAAAACTTCATTTTGTGCTTAGTGCCTGGTAAATTCCTCGCGCAAAAACTTCATTGTGTAGTACCCTCATGTCCTCATCTGAGGATTTGAGCTCTCTCCAGGGCATTATGCACCAGCTTAACCAACATCCCTATTCTGTTCGGCATAGTCCTCCTTTAAATAACTCATTTCTGATTTTAACAGGTGCCTTCTGGAGACAGTGTTTTATCCAGAAGAAGGGAGTTTAATTAAAACGCTGTTTTTGGCCAGTTGACAATGGTCTCTGAAAGCCAGCCACACAGTTGGCTGCCTACTCCACTTACACAGTAGTTCTCAGTTGCAGAAATGGTAAATTTTCTAAAAAGAGGTAAAGGGGGTGTTTATATATCTTAAGCATCCTTGAATCAGGCTCTCAATCCTAACTTTGCTGCTTTTAAAATTGTCATTCTTAGACCAAAGTAAGCGCTGGATGGATATTATATATATATCTAAATATTAAAAAAAATAAGCTTATAGAGTTTGAAATTATCTTAAGTGATAAAAGACAATATATACAACATTCTTTTAAAGCCCTGGTTAAGCAGAAAATTAAAAAAAAAAGCAAGTCTGTAAGAACATTTGAATTTTTTTAAAAGATTTTATTTATTTATTTGACAGAGAGAGAAGGAACACAAGCAGGGGGAGTGGGAGAGGGAGAAGCAGGCTTCCCGCTGAGCAGGGAGCCCGACGTGGGGCTCGATCCCAGGACCCTGGGATCATGACTTGAGCCGAAAGCAGACGCTTAACAATTCAGCCACCCAGGCGCTCCAGAACATTTGAATTTTTATTAGCAGTTTATGTTATCTAATATCAAATAAATCATAATAAAGAAAAAGGATGTGACTGGGGAAAGGAGAAATACTCTATAAAAATATTTATGTATAAGGCAATCTATTCCATTCATGTTATTATTGCAGGTTAATAGAGTGAATATGAATTTGGATTCCAGTTGTGGCTAAGGATAAATACTCTTTATCCTCCATTTTGATGTGAACTAGGACACTTCTTCTAACTTAATTATAATGATTATGATCTGGTTCTACAGTACCAACAAAATAACCAGCATGGGGATGTTGCCTGTTGCTCTATTTGCCAGACGTCACTATAAATCTCCTGCTGTAGTCATCTCATTGTGTTTGTCATTCCTGTATCATGACTGCAAAACATTAATCTTGTAAATTAGAAATAAACACTTTTGGCTCTAAAATATTAAAATGCTTTTGAAGTATATATGCAAAGCTGGCGTTCTGACACAATTATAATTAACACTGTCTTTTTAAAAAATGAGTAATAATGAGTTAGATGATTAAAACAATGAACATTATGGGTTAAAAAAACTCACTATATAAAAGTGAGAATTAAAAAAAAGAAGTATTACCTTCAAATCCAAAAATTTGTAAGAAAATTTCATCCCCAGGGCACCTGGGTGGCTCCCTCGGTTAAGTGTCTGCTTTCAGCTCAGGTCATGATCCCAGGGTCCTGGGATTTAGTCCTGCATCCAGCAGGGAGCCTGCTTCTCCCTCTCACTCTGTCCCTCTCCTTACTCCTGCTCTCTCTCTCTCTCAAATACACAGAATAGAAAGAAAGAAAGAAAGAAAGAAAGAAAGAAAGAAAGAAAGAAAGAAAGAAAGAAAGAAAGAAAGAAAAGAAGAGAAGAGAAGAGAAAAGAAAAGAAAAGAAAAGAAAAAAGAAAATTTCATTCCCTCTTGAAAACTGAATGTTTAATGTTGAAGTAAAAATCACTACACTAATGTGAATCTCCATCCAGCATCATTTTATGAAAATTATAGCTTCATATGACATATAGGAATTTAACACAAAGGTGACACATTTTGATATATACTTTTAAAAATAAGTGGTAATTATAATGAGCTATCAGCCTTAGGCCCTTACTATATTTCAAGTACTATTCAAAAAACCTACCAGCATTGCCAACTTAAAAAAAAAAAAAATAGGATGGATGGTATTAACATACTAGTAAGGATGAGGAAATTGAGGAATACAAATGATTAAATATTAGGTTAAACCTTATGAGACTGTCATTTTATAAATTAAAAAATCTAAATATCAGCAATTTCATATGGCTCATTCTAATAGAGTAGTCAAGATCACTCAGGCTGCAAATGGCAGTCAGGATGCAGACATGGGCAGCCTGGCTCCTAACCAGGGCCAGCCATTCTATTTTGCTTCAAATACACTTCCACAGATATTTACTGAATATTGACAAGTTATAAGAAACTATAGGGAAGGGGCGCCTGGGTGGCTCAGTCGTTAAGCATCTGCCTTCGGCTCAGGTCATGATCCCAGGGTCCTGGGATCGAGCCCCGCATCGGGCTCCCTGCGGGAGGCCTGCTTCTCCCTCTCCCACTCCCCCTGCTTGTGTTCCCTCTCTCGCTGTGTCTGTCTCTGTCAAATAAATAAATAAAATCTTTAAAAAAAAAAAAAAAGAAACTATAGGGAAGTTCATTAGACTTTTGGATCACATAGACCTTGGTTGAAATTTTGGCTTGTGTCATGGGCCTTTGAGAAAATTATAATAGTTTTGATCTTCAACTTCAACAACTATAAATTGAGAATGATAATGCCTATTTTATAAGACCCTGATAAAAATTAAAATTATTTTATAGAGAAAATAGAAGAAAAAGTTAAAGAAACCAAGATCATTTTATGAGGCTAGTATAATCTTAATACTAATACCAAATAAGTACAATGCAAAAAATTATAGATCTATTTCACCTTTGAACTGTAAATCAAAAATCCTAAATTAAATTTAAATGAAAATTCAATTAATTATTAATAAATAAAATATTACATTAAAATTAGCTAACTAAATCTAACAATGTTCTCAAAAAATATTATGTCCCATTCAAGTAGCTTTACTTTTAAAATGCAGGGATACCTCAACATCGGAATAATTGTAATGATAATTTACCACATTAATAAGTTAAAATTTAAAATCATATGACTACCTCAAAAGATGTGGAAAAGATGAAAAGTCTTAAAACTTTAAAATAGAAAGTATTGTTGTTAACTTGATAGAGTGTTTTACTAAACAAAACCAGAAAATATAAGATGCCCATAGTCCTCACTACTGTGTAGCATAGTACCACTATCCCTGATCACCAATATTACAAAATTAAAATATATAAATGTGTAAATATTGAAAAGTAAACCGTTACGTTTACAAATGTCTGAAAATTATCATAGAAGTCCATATTCAACAATCTTTTGTTACTGATAAAATAATTCTGCAAAGTTGTTAGAAATAAAATCAATTCATAAAATTTTATTGTGTCCCTCTGTACCATATATAATCAAGTAGAAAACTACTTAGAGTATCAGCTATAGAGAAGACCTTAAGAGACCTTAAAACTCTAAAAGAAATGATAGCATGAAGAAAATAATAACACAAAGAGGCTGCTTATTCCCCAAATTATGCCTTATATGTTCGTTCAATGCAATCCAATTCAATATTGTGGTTTGAGATTTTTCAGTATTTCAATGCAATTACTATAAAATTTACTCAAAAAATAAAGATCCACAAATAGCTAACTTAACCTTAAAAAAAAAAATGAAAAAAGTAGCAGGAGGAAGTGCTCTACTAGATGTTAAAACACACAACAAAGCCATAATAAAAAACATTGCATAGTATTGTTGCACAAACAGAAAAATATCTAGTGGAACAAACGGAGTCCTGAAAGAATGATCCTTAATATACATTACATTACATGATATACGTGATATACATGATATACATGATAAAAATGACCCAGAAATTCAATGGTGAATGTACAGACTGCTCAGGACATGATGTTTGAAAAACTGACTCATTACATAAAGACACAGCTGAATTCCTATCTAATGTGACATCCAAGAGCGCACAGAGGATAGAGCAAAGACCTAATGTGAAAGGAAAGTATAATGTTTATAGAAAATGCAAGAAAATATCTGGAGTCTAGAAGAGAATTTTTAAATAAATTTTCAAATATACAAATTATTAGAAAATAGATAAATTTGATTAAATCATAATTAAGTATTTCTATTCAATTAAAACACCACTACCAAAATTATAGAAAGTGATAGGATGATAATTTACTTTTTATATAACAGAGACACATGAAATATGTTAGAATAGTTTCCCAATCAAAAGGAAAAGTCAGCATTATCAGTGGGAAAAATAGGCCAGTTATAAAGGTAAGTACAAAAAAATGATCTCTTTTAAAAATAATAATATATGGGGGTGCCTGGGTGGCTCAGTCATTAAGCATCTGCCTTTAGCTCAGGGCATGATACTAGGGTCCTGTGATCAAGCCCCGCACTGGGCTCCCTGCTCAGCAGGAAGCCTGCTTGTCCCTTTGCCGGCCACTCCCCCAGCTTGTGTTCCCTCTCTCGCTGTGTCTCTCTCTGTCAAATAAACAAATAATCTTTAAAAAAATAAATAATAATATATGCAAATAAGTTCATAATTAATAGTTAAATGAATGTTAAATAGTTAAGCAACAATGGGATATTCTTTTATGCCTCCTGGACTTGTTAAAGTAAAAACACTGTAATGCCTGGTGTTGGCAGGATAAAAAAAACTACAGGAACCATCATGATCTGCTGCTTAGGGACACTGAGCAGCCATTCTGAAGAGCAAGCTGGATGTTCTTGATCAAATTAAATACAAGTATATCATATGGCTCAGCAACTCTGTACCAAGACATATTTTTGTTGAAAAAACTCCTCCATAGAACCTTAAGAGAACATGTTTAAGATTCTTATTATATAGTTATGGCTTGCCCTGCATTGAAATGGGACTTTGTGATTTATTCCAACCACAGGAATGTAGGTAAAAGTGCTATATTTCACTTATCGACCTGCCTTCTAAACTGCTCATGAAATCCTCTGCTTGCTATTTCTTCCCTCATCTATAGGACAGATGCAGATCCAGTGAAGGATATGAAGATCTACTAGCCGTAATGAACCTGCTAGAAGGACTTTTAAAACCTGCTAGATGAAATCACCACCACCAGAGTGCAAAGCCACTCACTAACAGTCACTTGGACTGTAGTGTGAGTTACCTGAATCAATAAAATTTAGATATGGTTACCCCTATATAGTCTAGCCTACTTAACAAACATGGGCTAGGGAGAGAAAACCATATAAGGAAATAATGTGATAAGAGCAAGAAAGGCATAAATATTAAATGAAAATACTTTTATGATGATGAACACACAGAGCAGAGAAATTTTGGACTACAGGGACAAAGTAACACTTTAGAAATTTGGTGATAATTGATTTGTGGCTTAAAGAATGATTAGCCATTGGAGCTCTTGCCTCTACAGAGGGTTTTAGTTCAAGTTAACAGCTTTTGTAAAGGACATAGAGTGTGCGTGTTCATAGTAGAAGGAAGAAATAACAAGTACACTAATATTGGTCTGCACAATTGGACCAAAAGTTCAATAGAGTAAAAATATTTGGCTGGAAATCATGATTTGTCCAGATCACAGCAAAAATATTAGATTATTATCTTTTCCATCGTTTCAGTTATCTATTGCTGCAAAAATAAACTATGCCAACATTTAATGCAACCATTTTATTTTGTTCACAATTTAATGAGTCAGGAATTTGGGAAGGGTGTGATATGTTTGTTCATATCTGATCAACATGGAGTTGGCTGGAACAGGAAGGATGCAGGATGCTCTTCCAAAGTCTCTTCTTTACTCATATGTCTGGAGACTAGATGTGCTCTTGCTCATGGGATTCCTCCTTCAGGGTCTTTCCATGCGCCTCAGGCTTCATAAAGCATGATGAATGCTTTTTATGTAGCAACTTGTTTTCAAGAGCCAAAAAGTATAACATTACAGAGCAGTTAAGGCCTTCACCAGGAGGTAGCAGAACATTAAGTCTACCTTATTCAGTGGGTCAAAGCTGTAATATGTGCCAGATTCAAGTGGGTGAAGAAGGAAACCGATTCTTGGTGGATAGAGCCAAAGTCAATAGCAGAAGACTGTGTATGGGGAGAGATACCGTGGTGTAAACATTTCTGAAAAAGGGCCATGGTTGTTATTGGAGAAGGTTTTTCAGGATATATCAGTATCATACTACTTATGTTTTAAGACTAACACATCTGGTTAATTATGGCAAAGAGACTACAGGTAAAATACAGAAACAGGAAGGAGTGAGAGAAGAAAGAAGGCAGGTAGGCAAATTAAAAGGCTAGTACATTGTATTCTAGGTAGAATGTGACGAAGATCTAGATTAAGGCAAAGACTACAGGAATGAAAAAGTGTGGCACAGGATTAACTGTGTGGGGAAAATAAAACTTTTTTTTAATAAACTCAACGTAAAGAAGTTGGAAAATTAAATTATACTTTATAATCTGGATGATTAAAAGGATGGTAGTGCAGTTGATTGTTGTAGAAACACTTGGGAAAGAACAAGTTTCTTGGATCTGAAGTACTATTTGAACAAAGCATGCTTCTGTCAAATTGTGCAATTGGAAATAGATCCAAAGCTCCCACCTACGGACTCTGAGATGAAAGTCATCTGTAAAGGGGTGACAGTTAGAGTCATGAGACTAGATAAAATCTCACATGGGTAGAGTTATGAGAAAAAAAAGATAAGGCCTAAGGACAAAAATAACAACTAACCTAATTATTTTGACCTCTGCATCAGATGGAAGCTTTGAAGTTCTTTAAGTCATACTAATGTTGATTAATTTGGACATCAATCAGTTCTGGGCCACACAAAGTGTTTTAGTTCTAATATACATGCCAGAGGCATTGTCATGTGAAGTTACTTCTAACTTTCCTCAAGTAATATTGCAAACACTTACCTTTCAAGGTTATTTCTGAATCCAAGGTCATGTTTTACTTGAGAGAAATGTTAATGGAATATCATTATATTGATTTTTTTAAAACTAATTGTTTAATTTATATTTGGATTACAATAAGATGACTGGAAATGAAGCAAATTAAAAAAAAAAAGGTCAATGGCAAAAAAAAAGAGTTAAGGTCCCAGATTTTGTTTATTATGACTCATGAAAACCCAGAACAAATACTTAAAATTTTTCATGAATGTCATAAATGATAAGCTTTTGAAGATTTTTATATGAAAGTTTGTCAAGGTTTCAACTCCATTTAATGAATCAAAAAAACTTCACTTACTATCACTTGCATTATAGTTTTTGTTCATCTTACTCTTAGAATTGGTTTTAAAGAGTTGTCCCTTTAAATGTGTTTTTCCAAGCATTTCTCTAATATCCTTGGAAGTCAGTTCAGAGAAAAATAGATGTGAAAATTAGCCAGTATCATGTGAAGTGGAACTTCAAAGCAGACATATTAAAGTGTTGAATTCAACTTTTTTCTTTCATTGGCCATGTTTGTTTTAAAAATTTTGATTATAACTTAGACTAATGACTATTTTAAGTATAGTATATCAAATATTTTTGCCAATAGAAAGGGAATTGTGTATACAATCTGGGACTAATTTGTCTAAATTTCAGAACTTTGAATAAGGACAAAATGAAGTAAATATATATGTGTAGTTAAAATGGTTTCTCAGAATTTCTTAGAGCTGCAGGTTTTAAAATCAAAAATGCACAATTTGCATTCTACATCAGGAACTTGGTGATAGTATGGAAAGATGGAATGGGATTAGTGAAGTCATTATGGCAGTTACATGGATAAATGGTGATGATATACAGCCATTTAAATAATGCAGAGAATAATACTCTTCAAAGTAAAAACACTGAACTTACATTGTTAATGAAATTTGCCAAGTAGTAATTCTGGTTCAAGATGACTCATTAAATATGTTGAATGCTCTTTCCAAAATGAAAACAAAACAAAACAAAAATCTTAACACTGGAAGCGAAACCAAAGCCACTAGCAAAAAATGAGGAGATTCTTCATCCAGGGAAAAAAATAAAGCTGCTCAAACACACCAAAGAAAAAAACATGAGTCTGCAGGACCCTGCGCTTCTTTTCCTTGCCAAAACACTGGAACTAGGGAAACTGCACTCCCAGATGTTCCCAGGTGAGCTAAGGAAGTGCTGTGTTCTCCACTTCCCTATACAGATATCTCACCTTATCCATGGGGGATCCATCTCAAGACCCTCAGTGGAAGCCTGAAATGGCAGATAGTACTAAACCCAATAATACTGTGTTTTTTCCTATACATGCATACCTATGATAAAGTTTATTTTATAGAATAGGCACAGTGAGAAAGTAACAACAGTAACTTAAAATAGAATGATTATAATCATACACTGTGGTAAAGGTTATGTGAATGTGGTCTCTCAAAATATCTTACTGTCCTATACTCATCCTTTTTCTTTCAGTGATGTGAGATGATAAACTGCCTATGTGATGAGATGATGTGGGGTACATCACATAGGCATTATGACATAGCATATTAGATGACTATTGACCATCACCTGGCAGCACATCAGGAAGAGAATCATCTGCTTCTGGGCTGCAGTTAACTGTAGTAACTGAAACCATGGAAATGAGACCATGGAAAAGGCAGGACTACTGTATTACTCAAATTACAGATCTGACCAGTCAAAAATTATAATACATATGATAAAAACCAAACAGCTAGAAGGAAAGGCCATGAACTCAATAGTTTTAACTCTCAAAGCAAAAGAATACATCAGAAAACAGGAAAAAATTCTAAAATAATGATAATTAGTGATTAATTTTCTCAGAGACTTTTGACTAGCTGCCATACCCAGAAATGGAAAAGTCTTCTCAGAACAAAAAATACTACAGTTTTTGGAAACTAAAGATATGATTGTTGAAATTAAGACTGTAACACTACTTTCAAAATGTCCTGATAATAATAATTAACACAGCTGAACATTAAAAATAAAATGAGTAGAGAAAGTAAAGGTCAAACTAAGGAATTTTCTAAGAATGTAGAATAAAAGAACATGGAAATTGAAGTATGAAATAAGTGTTGATAAACAGAGACATAGAGCCCAAAATTCCAACATACATCTTTTTAGTAGTTCTTGAAAAAAAAAGAAAACACAAGTGATAGAAAATAGAAAATAAAACAGTAATGTAAGAATAAAATAATCGTGTGTTGCAAAAAGACCCCAAAACACTATTAAATATCAAATATGAATCTTGATAAATTATCTTCATTTTGGTTCACCCAGGTGAAATTTCTTAGCTACAAAGATAAAGAGAAAATGCATGGAGCAGGCACCTCCTTTACTAAAAATTCATATAGATAAAACTATTCTTATAGAATACAAGAAGGAGTAAAAGCATAACCTATGAATAGTTACATTAAAGATAGTATTGTTTTACATTTTTAATTAATTTATTAAAGTTTCACTTGCAATAAAATGTGCCCATTATAGAGTCTTAAAATTTAATGAATTTAAGAATTTAACTTCTACCCTAAAGAAGACTTATATTTCCATCTCATCAAAACATTTCCTCATGCTCATTTTGGTTGGCCCCTTCCCTATCTCTGATCATAGGACACCACTGATCTGTTTTCTGTCTCTAAAGGTTAGTTTACTTTCTAGAATTCCATATGAATTGATCAAAAATATATACTCTTTTGTGTGTGAATTGTTTCATTTGGTATTGTATTTTTTAAAATACCTCACTACAGTAGCATACATCAGTATTCAATTTTTATTTTTTTTTAAATATTCCATTGAATATACCGTGGTTTGTTTATCCATGCACCTGTTGATGGCTTCCCAGTTTTGAGGTCTTATAAATAAATTGATTGGGCTACTAGAAAAAATCAATCTGCAAGACATTTTCTAGACAAATACTTTGTCTTAGATATTCATTTCTCTTGAGTAGAATTGTTGAGGGGCACCTGGGTGGCTCAGTCGTTAAGCGTCTGCCTTCGGCTCAGGTCATGATCCCAGGGTCCTGGCAACGAGCCCCACATCGGGCTCCCTGCTCAGCGGGAGCTCCCTCTCCCTCTGCTCCTGCTTGTGTTCCTTCTCTTGCTGTGTCTTTCTCTGTCAAATAAATAAGTAAATAAATCTTTAAAAAAAAGAGTAGAATTGTTGAGTCATATGGTAAGTTCATGTTAATTTAATATAAGTTAACTACCAAAATGTTTTGCAAAAAAAAAATGTGTAAGTCACAGTTTCTCCATAGTCTCATCAACATTTGCTATCATCAGTATTTTATTTTTTAATTTTAGGGGATCTAGTAAGTGTGTAGAAGTATTTTAGAGAGAAATTTGCATTTCTCTAAAGACTAATGATATTAATCATCTTTTATGTTTTTAATGGCTTTTTTAATCTTTTATGAGGTATATGTATAAACCTTTATCCATTTTAAATTGGGTCATGTGTCTTTTTCTTAATGAGTTGTAGGATTTTTTCTTATATTTGAATAAAAACATTTACATATATGCATATATAATAAAATTAAGTATGAAATGAATATAAATATAAAATAAATATTAATATGTGATATTAAATATGGAATAAATATTAAATGTATAATATATGAAGTTATGAAATGTGAAATATACATGCATTTTCATATTAAGGTTATCTTTCAAACCAAATATTTCTTAAGATGATTAAGTTCAATGTAACATCCTTTTCTTTTACCATTAGTGTTTTTTGGTGTTCTCTGTTTATGAAATCTTTGTTTATCATAAAGTCTTTCTTATGTGATCTTTTTGTTGGCTTTATGTTTAGGTGCATGCTCCATTTTAAGTTAATTTTTGTGTATGGTGTGAAACATGAACTGAGGTTTATTTTTATCATATCAGGATCTAGATATTACAGCACCTTTTTAAAAAAAGACTACCTTTCCATATTTAATTCCTCTGTTAATTTTGTCAAAAATCATTTGGGAATATTGTGGGGATCCACTTCTGCACATTTTTGTTCCATTGTTCAATATGTCTATGTTTATAGCACTGTCAAATTGTATTGATTATTGCAGTGTTAGAAAAGTCTTAAAATCATGTATTTTAAACCCCTTTGTTGTTTTCCAAATTATTTTGGTTATCCTATGCTATTTGCATTGCCACCTAAGTGTTAGAATCAGCCTGTCAATTTGCATTAAAGAAAATTGATCTATGAATCAATTTAAGAACTAACATCTTAGCAGCATTTAGTCTTGCAATTCATGATCAGGACTATCTCTCAATATATTGGTATATTCTTTATTTCCTCTAGCAATGTCTTATTTTTTTTTTGCAAGATCTCTTATAAATATTGTGCTAAATTTTTCCCAAATATTTCATGACATTGTAAATATTTTTTATTCAACTTTTTAATTGAAGTATAATTAGCATACAGTGTTATATTAGTTTCATGTGTACAATCTAATGATTCAACAATTCTATACATTACTCAGTGATCATCAAGATAAGTATTCTCATAATCCCCTTTATCTATTTTACCCATACCCCCACCCACCTCTCCTCTGGCAACTATCAGTTTGTTCTTTGTATTTAAGAGTCTTTTTGGGGGCACCTTGGTGGCTCAGTCGTTGGGCGTCTGCCTTTGGCTCAGGTCGTGATCCCAGGGTCCTGGGATTGGGCCCGTATCAGGCTCGCTGTTCAGCGGGAGGCCTGCTTCTCCCTCTCCCACTCCCCCTGCTTTTGTTCCCTCTCTCACTGTCTCTCTCTCTGTGTGATATAAATGGTTAAATAAATCTTAAAAAAAAAAAGTATTTTTTTTGGTATGTCTCTTTTTTCTTTGTTTCAATTTCATATATGAATGAAACCCTATGGTATTTGTCTTTCTCTGACTGACTTATTTCACTTAACATTATATCCTCCAGGTCCATCCATGTTGCAAATGGCAAGATCTCATTCCTTTTTTATGGCTGAGTAATATCCCATTGTATACATACCATATTTCTTTTTTCCATTTATCTATAGATGGACACTTGGGTTGCTCCCATAACTTGGCTATTGTAAACAATGCTATGATAAGATGCTATAAATAATATTTTTAAGTTTCATCATTCAACTGTTCATTGTTAGTATTATAACAGTATATATAAGTAGAAATATATAGGTTATAGTGCAATAATATATAGAAATGGAATTGATTTTTGTGTATTGATATTTATTATGCAACTTTGTTAAATTTACTTACTAGTTCTAAGTAGTTTTTTGTAGATTCATTAGGATTTCTATGCTCATTCTCATGTCTTAAACACTTTTACTTTGTTTTCAATATGCATATATTTTATGTAATTGCCTTATTGAACTGTTTAGGGTTTCAAGGTTAAATTATAAGGTATCCTTTAGACATGCCTCCATCATTTTTGGAACACAGCATTACTTGCTGGTACTATAAGATATTTTAATCTCATCCCCTGGAGACAAATGTTTTCTCTAAAGAATCCTCATTGTTTATTTAAGAATGGCATTAGGCACTGTGTGTGTTTATTGCTACTGGCTTTTCTTGCCTTCTAGGTTCCTCAGTGGACAGAACTAGGAAACATAAGCATGTATAATAAATTAACACATGCATATATACACAACAACATTTATCTCTCAATCAACTGTAGATGGAGACAGACAGTGATACGGACAGAAAAAGCATGAATTTCTATGAATATCTCCAATTACACCCCAACACCATGGGTTTCATTCTAGCCTTCCCCCTTCCCCTATCTGTTACTTTTTCTGTAACATGACTCTCATTATCTGTAATAACTTTGTCTATTTCTTCAATCCTAATATACACATAAACTAGTTTTAGAATTTTTAGCCCATATCCCATGAAAAATAAATAATTAGATTATAATATTTTTATAGTTAGTTTTGTCTTTATCCAAATAGTTTATACTCAAAATAGTACTTGCCAACCTTTCTTAGGCTTACCGTTTCTTCACCACTCTCTTTAGTGTGTATGGTATTCATCTGTAGTACATTAGGTTCATTCATTATTGTTTACATTCCATTTTAGATTCCCACCACATCCTGGTTGATTTTAATTATTTATTTATTTGGGGGAGTATGTGAAATATTAACATGTTTCTAAGAAGCAGAACTACATAAAAAAGGATAATCAAATGAATCTCTATTCTCATTCCTGATGTGCTGCGTTCATTCCTTTATTCTTTTTTTTTTTAGATTTTTTTTTATTTATTTATTGAGAGAGAGAGAGAATGGTAGAGAGAGAGCATGAGAGGGAAGAAGGTCAGAGGGAGAGGCAGACTCCCTGCTGAGCAGGGAGCCCGAAGCAGGACTCGATCCCGGGACTCCAGGATCATGACCTGAGCCGAAGGCAGTCGCTTAACCAACTGAGCCACCCAGGCGCCCTCCTTTATTCTTTCCACTCCATTTCACCTCGTGCTGTAGGTAACCAATCTCATTATTTGCTGGTTTATTCTTCTTGTATTTCTTCTGCTCTTTTATTTCTTACATTTCCCCCTTTTTTGTCATATAAGAAGGACAGCATTATATAGATATCCTTGCTTTTTATGCCTTAATAATATATCCTGGAATTCACTCCACATCAGCTCATAGAGATCTTCTTCATTCCTTACTACAGTTGCATAGTCGATTATGTGGGTGTGTCATAGTTTATTTTTGTTTAAGATTTATTTATTTATTTTAGAGAGAGAAAGAACAGGAGGAGGGGCAGAGGGAGAGGGAGAAAGAATCTCCAGCAAACTCTCCGTTGAGCGCAGAGCTGACATGGAGTTGTGGGGAGACGGGCTTGGCCTCACCACCCTGAGATCACGACCTGAGTGGAAATCAAGAGTCGGACTTAATCGACTGAGCCATCCAGGCACCCCTGTGTCATAGTTTATTAAAACACAATCCAATATATGAATTATTTCCTATATTTCAATTATTTGAAATCCCCCAAAAGAATGTTACAATGAATAATCTTTCATTGAGAATGTTTATGCTCATATTGTGGGAGATATAACATCATGGCAGATTTGTAGAGGTAGAATTGCTCTATCGGGAATAAGTGCCTATGTAGGCTTCTTATCTATTGCCAAATCCCACTTGAGAGGGTTATACTGCTTTATATTCTAACAACCAACGTATAAGACAGTCTATTTCCCCAACAAAATGTGCTGTCTTATTTTTAAATTTTTCACTTTTTTTGTAGGTGAGAGTTGGTATTTCACTAGTTTGATATGCATTTCTCCGTGAATTTAAAAATTTGAAAACAATTTTGAAATGAAAAAATTTTCATGAGGGCGCCTGGGTGGCTCAGTTGGTTAAGCGACTGCCTTCGGCTCAGGTCATGATCCCAGAGTCGCAGGATCGAGTCCCACATCGGGCTCCCTGCTCAGCGGGGAGTCTGCTTCTCCCTCTGACCCTCTTCCCTCTCGTGCTCTCTATCTCTCATTCTCTCTCTCTCAAATAAATAAATAAAATCTTTAAAAAAAAAAAAGAAAAAATTTTCTTGAAAAAAATATCACTTTTTTATCTTTCATTGCATTGTATTTTCATGTATTTTATTTATTTTCATCTGTTTTTTGATCCTTTGTTCTTCAGTTTTTAAGAGTTCTTTATATGTTAATAATATTAGTCCTCTTTCCATGCAATATGTTGCAAATTTTCTCTCTCAATTTATCAGATGTCTTTTGCCACTATTTATCATAGTTTTGCTGTTATTGTTTTGCCAGGCATATTTTTATGTCATCACATTTATTAGTTATTCTCAAAATCTTTGGATTTGAGTCATACATCAGCATTCAACCATGTTTTCTTTTAATAGCTGTATGGATTCATTTTTTTTAACATCTAGTTCCTTAATAAATTCATAATTAATTCTTGTGCATGGTGTAAAGCACAGAACTAGTTTCATCTATTTTTCCCAAATAGCTACCCAGTTGACCCAATAATATTTACTACAAAGCCCATCTTTGTCCCAGTGATTTGAGTTGTTAACTTCATCATATGCTAAATTTCTATATGTACTGTGAACTATGTCTTTTCTGTTCTTTTTTAATTCCATACATATACTTGTAACTTTAGTATGAGTACTGTTATATTACTATTATTTTAAAATTACATATATATAATACATAATATATATACATATATCATATAACCTATATTTCATTAAAAATGGAAGTAATTTTTGAAAGCCAAACCCACCAACCAACAGAAGCCAGAGAGCAACTGCTTTTCTAAGCTTAGACAAGGATATATTAAAACAGTGTTAAGAATATATTAACAATGAGGATGTCTGGGGTGGCCCAGTTGGTTAAGCATCTGCCCTCAGCTCAGGTCAGGATCCCAGGGTCCTGGGATCAAGTCCCACATCAGGATCCTTGCTCAGGGGGGAGCCTGCTTCTCCCTCTGCCTGCCCCTCCCCCTGTTTGTGAGCACTCTCTCTCTCTCTCTCTCTGACAAATAAATAAGTAAAATTAAAAAAAAAAAGAATCTGTTAACAATGGACTTCCTTCTGTATTTATTTTTTTTTTCAAATGTCTCCCTGTTTCCAATCTGAAAGAGAGAAGTGTATTCATTTTCAAAAGACATTTTCTCTTGTTTACATGACATCATTATTTAGAGCAACAGTAGCTGGTCTTACTGTGCTCACCTGTGCTGAAATTCTGAGCATATGGCAATTTGAACTGCAAGATTTATTTTTTAGACTGGAGCACAATACACGTAAATGGACGTTTTGGAGAATAATAGAGCAGAACACTCTCACTTCATTAGATTCAGTGGGACCAAATTATGTTTTTACCATCATCCAACATTAGGGATTAAGGCCATGTCTACACATACAAACTAAAGGAATTAAGTAAACATCTAGATAATTTGAACAACAAAGTAATGTTGCTTTAAACAAAAGAATATTCTAAGAGGGCTTTTGGATAAATCTACAAGTAACTGCCTTAGTTTTATTTGATTTAGCACTTGCAGCCATCAAATCATAGAATATGCTTGTGAAGTTGGTTAATTTCACAGGTTAAATCTTCAATATTGTTCTACATATTTTGTTTTTATTATCGTTGCAATTGTTGCTGGTATTTATACCAATTAAAATACACTGTATTTACTGAAATATTTTTGGAGGGATAATATTAAAATTTACTTCGGCGCTTTATAAATTAAAATTACTCTGTCATTTCCAAGCTTAAATGAGCTCAGAGTAGCAAATAAAATTTCAAAATCTCCTGTGTTTGGGAACATACAACCCAGATAGGTAAGATAAAATTTATACACACACAAAAAATGTTTCCAACTATTTTAAAGTAATGCATAATTAGTTTATTCATAAGAAACAGTATGTGATCAATATTTGATTTTCAGAGAATTGATATATTTATAAATTAAATATGAATTTATATTTTGGCTTATAGACATGTTGCATTAATTCGGAGATTAGATTGGAGGTATTCAAGCTTTAGAAGGTCAAAATTGGGATGGATTTATAAGAATATGAAAATGGTATGGTTCATCTCAATTGTATTATTACATTTGAAATATAGAAAATGTCCCTTTAAAAAGGCAACACTGACCCTTTGAAAATAAAATATGTTCACATATCCTGCAAACATAATATATTCTGCCATGTTAAAATTACATTTGTTGTGCAGCTAAATTGCTTTTGATGTTTTTATTACAGTCAGATATGCTTTTCCATCACTCTCATTTTAGAGTAATCAAGAATATGTATTATTTTATCATGCATCATGTTTTGAGCAAAGAATGGATAAAAGGAAAATAGATTTCACTGAGTCTGAGAAGCTTAACTATTTAAGAGGAAAGCATTTTGCTTATAATGAATTAGCATTAGCTTACGGAAAAAAACTATGGCTGACAAAAGCATTTTCACTAGCTATTAAAGAGGTTGAAACAGTTGACAAGAAGGTCTACTTGCTACTGCTGAAGCGAAAGAAAAGATAGATATTTGTGGCACCACACTTCTGCTTGATTAGAGGCAACCAGGTTGAATACATAGAGAAACAAGCTGATATTCTAATATAACCAAGGTATTTCTCTTAAAGTTGAAATCAAAGTCTGCACTGGTTTTAGGATGTAAAAGAATGCTTAAAGGCTGTGGTATTAGTTATCAACTGCTACATATAAAAATCACCCCCCTAATTAGGTGCTTAAAACAACAGTCCACCTCTCTCATTACATAGTTCCTCTGGGACAGGAATTCCATTAGAGCTTAGCTGGCTGGTTCTAGCACATGTTCTCTCCTGAGGTTTATTAAAAGATAAAATACTTAAAATTTTAAGAGTTTATTTGAGCAAAAAAACTATTAGAATTGGGCAATACCCAATCTAACAAGTAGAAAGGAGCTCTAAGGAGCTGTACAAAATGAAAATCTTATAGAGGACAGGAAGTTATAGTAGGCAAAAATGTGGGTTGGTTGTAGCAAGGTTACTTTCCTTTAGGGAATGGCAGAGGGTTATCGGGCAGATTACCTAAATAATATTGATCAGCGGACTCCTGATTATCTGGTTTAAGATTCCATTCCTGGGAAAGCCAAAATTGTGATTAAGTCTTGGCTTGGTGATGTGGGACTTAACATAAGGAACCCCATTTTGATTTTGGACCTGTTGTCTGGTTTTTAACAGGTTGTTGTCAAGATACAGTCAGGCCTGGACCACATTCCTGTGAAAGCTTGATTGGGGCTGAAGAATCCACTTCCAAAATGGCTTAATAAAATGGCTAGTAAGTTGATGCTGGCTATCCTGGAGAAACATCAGTTACTGCCGTGTGGCCCTTTCTGCTGGGCTTCTTGAGTGTTTTCACAATATAGCAGCTGGCTTTCTTCAGAGGCAGTAGTCCACAAGAGAGCAAGGCAGAAGCCACAAGGGCTGTTTTGAACTTGCCTCCAAAATCCACTTTCATTTCTTCACTATTCCATTAGTTACACAGGTGAGAACTACCCTAAGTGGTGGGGACTACACAATGCTGTGAATAGTGGGAGAGAAGGATCAATGGGGTGTCTTGGATTCGGTCTTTAAGAAATCAATGTCATTATAAAATCTCTCTATTCATCATAGGAAAAAAATCAAAAACACCAAAACAGTAACTTGTCATTATTGTTTTAATTAAAAGTAGATAATCACTGAGTGTATGCCTTTAATATGGTATGCGTTCTGAAATATTAAGATGGTAAGAGATACTAAAAATTAATTTGCAAGATTTCTACTTCAATTAATTGTATGTTTAGGACTCTACTGATTATTAAAATATATAGCTCTAGGAATAAAAATATTGCCCACTTAAATACGTATACATTGCCTATATACCATAGCTGCCCTACTCGATTAGAACTTCTGTGAAGGCAACTTGTCTTTTACCAATGCATTGTCAACAGCACCTACATAGTGCTATACACAGAAGGCACACCATAAATGTTAGTTAAAATATAATAAAATTTTAGGACACAATTCCTCAGAACAAATACATTAATATTCACGATGGTCTTGCTAAGATGTATTGGCATTTGATAGCATGCCTCCACAGATACAGATACAAAAACATCTCAATGCCTGGATTTTGTTGTTTCAACACTAATTTGAAGGTAGGTCTTATTCTAAGCAAATTATGGAGTAGGCAAAATTATTCTTTATTGCACTGATCTTTTCCAACTCTTGGTTCATTTTTCCTTTCATGGTAATCTTTCTCTTTAGTTGGGCTTAGAATTCATCTAAGGTGAAGAATTGTTTTGCCCAGAGTCTTCCTAATATCAAGCACTGTGTCTTTCATCAAAGTCTGAAAGGATCTGACAGATCTATTTTGTGAGCTTTTGCATTCTCAGGGGGCTCTTTTTTTCTTCCCCAGGGGTGATTTTTCCTCTTCAGATACCCAGTGTTCCCTTTTCTTTAGCTACCTCTTTTGAACACAGAGAAACACCGTCACTCTATCTGTCATGTTCACTTGTTAATTGATGGATTTTTCTTTGAAATAAAATAGTTGCTGCCAGTGTATTACCTAAACCAGACAGTGCACTTCAAATGTTTCATCTCTGAGCGGTAAGTCTGATAGAATCTTTTTAAGCATTCCTGACAGCCAGAGGAAGGTATTAAAAAAGGTTCTTCCAAGGTATTTCAAGCCAATAGACACACACACCAGGAAACAGCTTAGCTTGGGCTTCAGAAAGACCATCCGGCCACCACAGCAGCCAAAGGGCCTAAATTACAACCTCTTTAAATGCCAGGACATTCCCTACCCTGTATACCTCTCCTAGATGTCTCTGGAAAATACACTTCATACAGACTTTCTCATAGCTTTTTGTTTTGCTAGTTAAGCTGTGGGTACCTTGCCCTCTTCTCTTTTGGATGATCATTTTTTTTCTATGATTTTTAAACATTCTTCTACCTCCTTCTAAAGTGCTGATACATATTTTCTTTCTTTTCTTGATTGTTTCTACTTCCGATGTTGAAGCTTTGACAATAAAACATGTTGCTGGGATGTGATGTATCTTCTTTATTAATAGATGTTACTGTACCATGTAAATTATGAAAATGAATTATAAATATACGATGTCTACTAATCAATCAGAAACAAATAGGACTGGATGTTCTTTTTCCCTATAAAAATAACAAACAAGAGGCACCTGGGTGGCTTAGTCAGTTAAGCGTCTGCCTTCGGCTCAAGTCATGATACTGGGGTCCTGGGACCAAGCCCCAAGTCGGGCTCCCTGCTCAGCGGGGAATCTGCTTCTTCCTCTCCCTCTTCCCTCCCCTTTCTCGTGCTCTCTCTCTCAAATAAACAAAATCTTTAAAAAATAAAAAGTAAATATAAAAGGCAAACATGATAAAATGGGAATTACTATATGGTATGATAAATATAATAATGCAAAAGATATTAAAAGATGGTAACATTTTATAGCTGGATTTAGACTCAAATGAGGTGAAAGAATTAGACCCAGATATTTGCTTAAGTGTGCATAGCTAAAAGTTAGAGCATTTTGCTTGAAATACCACAAATCACTGCTGATCAGGTCCTCAATGATTTTCAAAGTATCTAAGATTTCACGTGGGAAAGTGGTGAGCAAGAGATCCTGAACTGAGCATTTACACATGTAGAGAGAAGGGCCAGAAAGAGAAAACCAAAATGAATAATGAGCCAGTGGGGCTAGACTTCAGCTACTACTGCCTTAAGGGGCCTAGACGTATTCATCAAGCAACACTATGAAGGTATTACCACAGGTCAAGCCCTGTGCTAGCATCCTACCCTCTCAGAGTTTACAGTCTAATAGAAATAGAACGCAGAGACATAATCAGTCATAATACCACCTGACATTATAACATAGTGAAACAAATAAGATTATGACAAAATATTTCTAACATAAAGTATTTTTAGAAGCATTTGAAGAAGAAATAAAAAAGAAGCATTTGAAGAGCAATTTATGTATATACAAACAAAATTATCGAAGCATCAGAAGCAAGGTATCCAAAATGGGAAGTATATCAAAAATATCAGCAAGTGCTCTGTCATGTTTTAAGACCTATATGATAAAATAACCAATGTCTGTTTTTTACTTCAATATAAGAAAAGTGGCGATCTTACAGGTAATCATTTTCACATATTAAAGTTTATAATTCATATCAACAGTATGGGTGTAACTGGCAAGGAATTTATTAACTTGATTGCTGCTACACATGTTTGTCTCCTAATATATGTCTATCAGAGTGTTGAGAGCAGTTCTCCACACGGGATAGCTCTTAGTACCATTTCCAAGGGTGGTATTTCCTTCCTATCATTCAGTGCGTGCTGCCTGCCTATCATCTGTTTGGATGTTGTTCATCAGGGCAGGGAACAATGAGAAGTTCATATCTGCACTCTTGTTGTTTACTCAAAAGTGAGGACAATCAAGAGCTAACACTCTCTTCAATGTGGGGGCGAGAGAGCAGAAGGAAGGAAAAATAGAGAATAGAGCAATACTGCCAAACTTAACTTGCTGCTCAAACTTTGTGCTGTTCAGCACGGTAGTTACCAAACACATGTGGTTACTGGACACTTAAGGTGACTCGTGAGAATAAGAACCTGAATTTTTAACTTTATTTAATTTTCATCAATTTGCATCCAAATAGCCAACATAGCTATTAGTTACGTTATTGAGCAGTGCAGGTCTAGAGACATTAAATACATAAAAACAGTGATTCCCCAAATGCGGTCTAGGGATGTCTAAGGCTCTCTGAGAACCTTTTACAGGGCCACAAGATCAAAACTATTTTCTATAAAATTACTAAGAGGTTATTTGCTTTGTTACTTCCATGTTTTCACAGTGGCATTTTTCAGAGGCTACAGGACATATGGTATGCAACAGACTGAATGCAGCAATAGATTTGAGAATCCAACTGTCTTTTCTTAAGCTAAACATAAAAAACAAAAGAAAAAATAATGCCAGTTTCTTTTTTTTTTTTTTTAAGAGTGAGAAAGAGAGCCCGTGAGTGTGGAAGAGAGGGAGTGAGAGACTCTTAAGCAGGCTCCATGCCCAGTGCAGAGCCTGATATAGGGCTCCATCTCATAACCCTGGGATCATGACTTGAGCCAAAATTAAGGGTCAGACGCTTAACTGACTAAGCCACCCAGGTGCCCCAATAATCCCAGTTTCTATTTTTTTTGAAAAATAAAGTTATATTTTATAAAGTATCTGTTGACATATGCATGCATGTAATTTTAATAAATATATATTTTAAATTATCAACTTTAATTTCTAATATGGTAAGTGTCAATAGATACAGCTCATATAAACAAATCTCTTTGGGGTCTACAGTAATTTTCAAGAGTATCCTGTGACCCAAAATTTGAGAATTGCTGGAGTAAGCAACCCAATAATTTCACTGCCTATTTTTAGAGGAAAATTCCTTTCATGTTTAACAAAGCTTTGAGAATCCTTTGTGTTGGATGATCTTTTGAGTATGATTGGAAGTAGTCCAAAACACTTCTAAATGTTTCCCACAGCAATCAATAATCAATATCTCCTCCTGGGTCAGACTATATCTTTAAGAGGAGCACTTTTCCCACAGCAGCCCTGTTACTCTGGAGGATTTCAAGCATACAGAGAATGCAATTATTTTTTAATACCAGTAAATTACCCAGCATCAAAATATCTGGTTTTAATGAACAAAAGTTAATGCATATTAATTTCAGAACTTTATAGGCAGATCAGCATCATATGTAGATAGAATACTGTGATGTGCAATATTTTGCACTGAATAGTTCCTGTACAACTAAAACTGTTTGCTGACCATGTGCCACCACCACGGGCCAGAAAAACCACAACCTATTTAATGATAGCTTCCATTATCTCCCCAAGGATCCAAAGTCATTATGCAAGGAATATTCTTTGAATCAGCACCAATTGCTTTAACTGTACCTTTATGAGGTTCCAAATGACTTCATAAAATACTCCATTAATTAAATGTTCTACTATTCCTAAGAAGAACTGTCTTTAGTCAGAGCTTATACTAACCTCTTAAAGCCCCAATTTTTGCTTTCCACTACTGTCTACTGCTTTGAATACTCCCATTGAGCTCTACACTCAGTAGGGGTTTAGGGTTATAAAACACGCAAGCTCTTGTTGATACATTTTATCCTGTGGAGGAGCCTCTAGACATCAACCTTACTAGTACAACACTGCCCTTAGATGTGAGCAAGAGAGGCAACTATCCTGGGTTTTGCAGTAAAGAAAGTCCCGTTTTGGACTTTCTCTGACCAACTCTCCACCCCCATTCCCATGGGAAAAAGAGTTGCCAGGTCAAGGGATGTATCCAGCCTGAGAACATACTTCCCACGTCTAGACCATGTATACCAAAGGTCTCAGAATTATTTGCACAAATGACCCAAACCGTGTTTCTAGGACCTGTTCTGGCCTCTCCCCTGGATCTTTCTTCCCAAAGACGTATGTATATTTCCAGTCCTAAGGGATAGCCAAAGGATCAGAAGTTCATAGGGTTTGAATATAGAGCTTAGGTGTTTACACTCAAGTATCCATAAAAATACACAAAAGGGTCTTCCCTGTACAATATGGAACTAGATGTGGGAATAGAAGGGAGCAGAGTGTCATTCTAGCACAGAACAAAGAGCATATTTTATATTTTGCTTGATTGGCAACTTTTAATATTAATACATTATTATTTGGGCCTCCATTTATACTCTTGCCATGAGCCACAGAAATGTTAGGAATGGGCCTGAGTCTTACCTTTCTTTTTTGGGAAACCCTGTGATTCTATCATCCACACTAGTTCAGATCTATTCACCAGATAAGGAGTCAGTGATCTGAAAAATATGGGCAAGAGAGATTCAACATCCATAGATTTCAAGTATGATAAATAATGACTAAAATTTTAGTTCCCTAAAGAAATAACATATTGTTATCCCTTAGCATATGGAAATTGCATGCCGGAGACTTACTATCAATCCACTTAGAAAAGGTACCTGACCCTGAAACTAATAACATATTATATGTTAACTAACTTGAATTTACATAAAAATAAAAATAGGGCGCCTGGGTGGCTCAGTTGGTTAAGCGACTGCCTTCGGCTCAGGTCATGATCCTGGAGTCCCGGGATCGAGTCCCGCATCAGGCTCCCTGCTCAGCAGGGAGTCTGCTTCTCCCTCTGACCCTCCCCCCTCTCATGTGCTCTCTCTCTCTCTCATTCTCACTCTCTCAAATAAATAAATAAAATCTTTAAAAAAATAAATAAAATAAATAAAAATAAAAAATAAAATAAATATAAAAGGTACCTCACCTATATACTTCTTATATGTATTTTTGAAAGGCTTTGAATAAAAAAAAAAAAAACTAAAAGTTTGTAGGTAGGTCAGTCAACAATTATCCTGTCAATCAACAAATGGCATCATCTTATTTTTTCCTAAATTCTTAGATATAGCTCCTTTTCTAAGTCTTCTAATTTGGCACTTTGGAGTGTAAAGGCTTCTGGCTGGTTGGCAGCTGTATACAAACGCATGTTAATTCATCTATCTCTTCACTCTCTTAGCTCTCCTAGGTGCAGGGAATGAAGACAGAAAAATTGGTTATCCCTATCCCTAATTGGGAAATAATTATTTTCACATATTTTAATGGAAGAGAGTCAACTGTAGTACATTGTCAGTTTCATTCCTGCCTTCTCTAGATGACCAGAACCCTAATGTGTTTTTTTCTTTTTCAATGTTCCTACTTCCTTCCAAACAAAATTATATACCAGCACCTTCAAAAAAACCTATCTCCAATTTATCTCTTTTAGTTTTCATTCATTCAGCATTTATTGACTGCTGTCAGTACATAGTATCATGGGAACTGGAGATACAACAACAGAACAATGCCTCTTCTATCATGGAGCTTAGATTCTAGTATGTGCACAATATGTGGAAAGGGAGGGTAAAGGTATATCAGTAAACATACAATATGCCAATGAGTGTTAAGTGTTTTTGAGGAAGGAGAAGCAGATTAAGATGGAAACGGAAGAGCGGGTGTTGTTGCTTTGTTTTATAAAGGGTAGTCAGGAAAGTATTACAGATAAAGTGATCCTTGAACACATATAAAGGAAGTGAGAGAGAAAGTCAAGTGTAAAATTGGGATAAGAGTGCTCTAGGCAGAAGAAATAGCAAAGGAATGGGTGGATGTGCCTACCGTGTTCTAAGAAGAGCAATGTCACAAATATGTGGCTACGTTAGAAAGAATGAATCGAAGAGTCAAAGAAAGGTCAGAAGTTAGAAGAAAGAGTAGAACTGTGTTTTACTTTGAGCCACTGGAGAGGTTCATGAAGAGGAGTGAATAATATGATGCTTTAAAATGATTGTTTTAGATGCTGCCTTCTGGGTAAAATTTGGGTTTGTAGTAATTAGGATAGGCTAAGTTATGCTACCGTGACAAATATCCTAAAAGCAAATGATTTGCCACCATAAAACTAGTTCTCATTTGTTCTATATCTACATTGTTTGTCAGAAAGAGGATTATGTTCATTGCAGTTACTCGGAGATCCAAACCAATGGACTTGTTTTCATAACCAAAGTATAAAATCAAAGGCATGACAAACCATATATTGGCTCTCCAAACTTCTGCTACTGAGTGCTACTATCACTTCTGCTCATATTTCACTGGACCATGCAAGTCTTATAACCTTGACTGCATTAAATCTGGTAAAGAATTTCAATACTAAAATTTGTCCAAAGCATAACAGACATTTTTTTTAACATCCTGACTGACCAACATGCTTTCCTTATGATCACAAATATCTAGTTTGCTCCCTTCCCCACATGCAAAATACTTCAAACCCTCCCGCAAGAGTGTTCAAGAATTCTGTCCAATAATATTATCAGATCTAAAAGCACAAGATCCAGTAAGTATATATGTAAAAGTCTAGATGTGCCACTTCTTGTTCTAAAGACCTAGAAATTAAAAAAAATACATACACAAAAAAGTTCTACAATCTACCTCTCTATTCTACTCCCATTGGATTCACAGAAGAGAAACAGAATGACTGGAATAAATATTCCTGGTAAGAAATGGGGAAAAATGGACATGGGGAGGAAGCACCTAGAAGTCACTAAACCATAGAAATTCTGCATTCCTACTGAGTGGCCATTGAGAGGGTTATCTACCCAAGAGTAGTTCTCAAGCCTGCAGTTCTCAAGGGTCCTAGGCTCTGACCTCTACACCTTAACCTCACTGTATACATCTGAAGAGGATCTAAGAAAATGTAGTCCACTCAGACCTGGGCAGCTTGCTAAGCCTTCTTTACCACCAAAAGATTTGGGGCCCAGGGACTATTTTAAGTCTTAATTGTCACAGTTTCACAGGCTGGTAGGATTTTTGATAGTACAATTATCACAAAGCTATAGTTCTCTTGTTCCTAATGTTTTCAGTCATCTTCACGTGCCAATAATCTTACTTACAATTCTTTTGGAGATGTGCCTTGCTCTCTGGGACTTATTGTGGGTATAAACTCAACAGATATCCTGGGAGAGGCCCCCCCTAGTATTTTTTCTCTAGACCTGATTCACCAAAAAGATTTACGAGGTGAAGAATAAATTCATTCCGAGACTTTTACGTGTGTCTGATGGCCATTGTTTTTCTTTTTTTTGGCCCTTACTGCTGCTAGGCTGAATTTTAGTCTTTGTCTTTTTAAAGGCCTTAACAGTTTTATTTTACCTTTTTACTGTTGTAACATGTCAAAATGAAGTTAAAAGTAAGAAACTAGTTGTTGATATTTGCTAATGCTCTTGTGTAGAGCTACAAGCCCAATGGGTACAATATTTACTTTCCATGTGACCATAGGTTAGAATTTTACCACTGTATAACATGAATCAACAACCATCTGGTCTCCAATAATACTTCCTCGACACCTACCACCCATTGCTATACCAATGCCAAAGATTTTTGTGTTTTGTTCTTGTTGTTCTGGCATCTCCTGGAACAGTTTATCAGTTAGGATAGGCAAAGTTAAACTGGCTGCGAACCTGAAAGTCTTAGTGACTTAAGGCAACAAAACTGATTTTCCTTTTATTCTACATATCTACCCATAGTCTGCGAGGTTGTGGGGCTTGTAATAGGAACCCCAGTGAATGGATTATGTAAGTTCCATCAATCACGCTGGTTCTTAGTGTACTCCCCAGAAAGGATACATATAAATAATTCTTATACATTTCATTGGCCAATCAAGTCACATGACCAAAACAGAAGTTTAAGTGGGGAGAAAAGTAGATTTCTACTATAGGGCCAGTGTGAGAAAAATGACATTAGCAAAAGGTCCTAATGAATACCACTGTGGATAGGAATGGAACAAGGGAGACCATGTAGAAAGATACTAGAGCAACTCAGGCATAAGATGTTTGTGGCATGGATCAGGGGGATGTTGTAGTAAGAAGTCATCCAAGTTTCAGTGCATTCTGAAGAGAGATCTAATAGTTTCTGTTAATAGAATGAGGTATGAGAGAAAATGAAGGAGTCAAGAATCAATCTAAAGTTTTGACCTGAACAAATAGAACAGAGGTGTCACAGATATGAAGATATAGAAGGAGCCATTTTGGGAGGTAATATCCATACTTCAGTTTTGTGCATGTTAATTTTGAGAACCATACTCTGCATTTGGCTCTACACAGGTAAGGGTTTCTGAAGAGAGGCCCCTTCTTCTATGATGGCTATCTGGTTACAACTACTCTTTAAATCTGAAACTGAAACCATTCATGCTGCAGGAAGTCTGGTGCACCTTGGGCTTGTAATGGTGCAGCAATCACTCTGTCTGTGTTTTCAGTGTTCTTTTACCCACATATATTCTAATTTTACAAGATTTATTATGTATTCCTACAGTCAGTGACCCATAATACCTGCCAGACTAGAAGCTAATGGCATTAATTAAAAGTTCTTTATTATGCTCTCTTTAGAAAAATTGATCTTGGAGAAGGCAATCATTCTACAGCACTCCCAAAAGTTCTGGGTTATTTTTACTCTATTAAGCACTATTTCCTTTTTAAGCAGATCATGCATGTCTCACTTATAAAGATAGAAAAATACTCCTATCTTGTAACTACCCTTTAAAAAACACTTAGAGGCTCAGGAATTATTAAAATCAAATCTGCCTTAAATGTCTCAGAAACTGGGTCCAATGCTTCCTGGTGTTTTTCACAGGACATTTTTAGCAAGTACGTAATAACGTTACCTATCCTATTAGCAACAATAGGAAGTAACTTGAAAAACAAATTTTATTTGATTTCAAATAAAACATTTACTCAATCATGCCTTTCAATTCTGGACACATTTTGCAGAAGTGGCATTATTAGGTAGCCTCCAGTCTCTTCTGCAAAAACCCAGTTTCAACACACTATTCCCCAGGTTATTGGAATCTGTTTGTGATCAGTATAAAGGACTATAACTTTGTGAATTGTGGCCTGAGTCATACATAGATCAAGCACCACCCCAATGGCTAAAAGTGCTGTTAACTTGTTATTCACTATCCTGTAGCACTTGGCATTAATTACCCATAATTCCTGCTCATGCATCTTTACTGATACTTTACCAGCCTTCTTAAAATTTCCTGAAACTTCTGACACAGCTCAGACTCAGCGTTTGGCCTCATTTCCTGGACTTCTACTTGGTTTGGTCTGGAGCCTTTGTCAATTTCCCAGTACCATAGCTCTGTGGATATTCACTTCTTTTTTTTTTTTTTTTTTTTTTTTTACAAGGGATTTCTTGGTTGGGTGGATTCCAGAGTACTCACTCTTTCTATCTATACTAGAGGAAAATGGTCAACACAGTTAGTAACTTCCTGAGTCCTACACCCAACTCCACTCCAATTAATATATATAATATTCTGATAATATTCTGATACCTACTGTCTTTTTTAATTTTTTTAAAAGATTTTATTTATTTATTTGAGAGAGAGAATGAGAGATAGAGAGCACAAGAGGAAAGAGAGTCAGAGGAAGAAGCAGACTCCCCTCTGAGCAGGGAGCCCGATGCGGGACTCGATTCCGGGACTCCAGGATCATGACTTGAGCCGAAGGCAGTCGCTTAACCAACTGAGCCACCCAGGTGCCCTGATACCTACTGTCTTTACTAGGACTGCAATTACTTCAAAATCATCTCAATGTCTAACTCTCCCCTACGCATGAAGATGCAAATGTGGGTCATAGACCTCACCACAACCACACAATCTTATTCTTTTGTTTTGTTTTATGCTGTTTTTTTTCCTCAACTTGCTTCTCCTACACTTAAATTTGAATAAGATTAAGCCTTTTGTGTGTTGACATTGGCTACCATTTCCCTGGTTCGGGGCTGCTCCTGTAATCACAATGTTTGATCTTTGATTTTGTGTAATGTATTTCCAGTACATGCCACAAAACTCACCAAAAAAAAAAATCTAATCTCATAAAACTGCAAGTTCTTTTATCCTTTCCCTGCTGGATGCTGAAAAACTTATGCTTCCATAGAAATTTCTGCCCTGCAGAAAACTTGTTCTATATTCAGTCAAACACAGATGCAAAAGCCTTCCCAACTTTCACCCCATATTTCAACTTAAAGGATCTATCCCTGCATCATCCAGCTGTGTATCTCTATCTCTAAGGCATTTGATTCTTTTCATCTTTCCCCAAGGGTGTTCAGTGTGTAGTCCAAATTTTTCCTTCCCAAGTACCCCTCTTAGCCATCTGAAAAATGTCTGAACTTTTTGTCATATTTTAATTATATCACACAGAGATCTTTCCTTCCCCAGGAAACAACAAAAACAAACAAAACAAACCAGCATTCATTTTACATCTCATGTTAGATAAAGGAGTACATGAATCACCTTCCAGATGCACTGTTTCTTCAAACTTCCTGCATATTAGCTCGTTTCTAACACTATGACTATTAAGTTCCTGCACTATGCTTGAAACATGCATGTTTGACATCACATACCCAAGAGGGCCCACTAGCAATGACCACCATCTTCCATAGAAAGGGATGTCCACTGCAATTGCTACCTGTTCCGTCTGGCCCCCTCCCCTGAGCACTACTGACTGACAGTTTAGAAGTTCTCCTTGATTGGCATTAAAAGTATACTTTGATTCTAGCAAGGCATAAAATACCACAGTTCAGGAAGCAAAGACAGTACATTCTTGCCTCTGGCCCTCAAGTTTAAAAGCTTAAGATAGAACTATACACAATTTACTACTAAGCAAATATGTCAACATGTGAAATCCAAAGGTTGTTTTAATAATGATAATAATAATAATAAAAATAGATAACATATATGGGGATATTGTGTGCCAGCACTACTTAAGTATTTTATATTTCTTAGCTCATTTAATCTTAACAACATCTTATGAGTTCAATACTATTGTTTATGTAAGTGTGGAGTAGGAAACTGGAGGAAAAGAGAGGTTTGGTCATCTGCCCAACGTCACACAGTTGAGAAGCAATAAAGACAGGATTCCAAAAAGACACATGCATTTACTATGAAGTTTCTTTATAATTCAGGTGAGTCCCCCCATTCCTCAAACAGCATCAGGGAATCAGTCTACTCACGTCCCCTTCTTCCTATGCCATTCTACTGCTTAACCTGCTCCAAATTCCTGGGTCCCTGCTTGCAGGCAATTTATTTCATCTAGTTTTTGTTTGATGTTTGTTACTTTGATGGAGGTATAAAGTTTGACTTCAATCAGATTTTAACATCATTCTTTTGTTATTATTTATGACTTCTTTTCACTATCTTATTAAAATTCACTGAACAAGGAAGTGGCAGGTATGGGTTGAAGAAACCCCTAACTGACCCAAAAAATTTTCAATTACTTGTATGTATTTATGTGTATCAAGCATTTAGTCCAAAGTCACATGGAAAACAAGTGGTAAAGTGAAGCTTTGACTTCAGGTGGCATGGCCTTCCCTCTGTGCAGTTAACTCTGACAGTTACTACTTCTGACATCATCATCATTTTATGATAATATAATCTACCTATATGGTGGTCACTATGAGTATGGTTTTGAAAACTGTCTGGCATATAGTGCTCAATAAATTTTTATTATACTTAATGTTAAGGATGAGATTATTTTTGGTTGGCTTAAAAACATATCATATTGTATCTATCCCTTTGCATTTTTTTTCATGTCTTCAGCAGCCCTCTTACTTTCCTTCACACTGACAGGTAAATCTGATTTTTCAAGGAAATTCTATCATGCGCTACCCAACTTATTTAAGCAATTTTTAATGGTTACCCTGTGTCCTAAAGATAAAGCCCAACCTCCTTAACACCGGGCTTCCCCCAACTTCTCCAATTTCATTTATCACCAAACTCCTTACTCTAGAATGCTGAGCCATGTCCCACCTCCCTTATTACTTACTCCTCAAAGCTGACTCTTACCTTCCTTCTTTGAACTTTGGCTCAGATTGCATGACCCCTGGCCCTGCCTCCCATGTAGCCAAGACTGAGTGAAGACCCTTGCTCTGTGCACTCCGCAATATATAGGGAAGGCACTTAATTTTTTCCCCTGCAGCATGTATCACACTGTACAATAATCTGCTTATTTGTTGAGATTTCCACAAGCTTATGCCTTTCTTGGAGGCCAAGTGTATGTCTGCTCTGTTTAGTATCAATAAAAGGCCTGACACATGTTAATGACCCAAAATATTTTTGTGGAATAAAGCGATTTAGTGAATAACATTAAAATCAGGTCTATGGAAGAAGAATAATGCAAATGTTGGAACTACAATCTCTACTTTTTTTTTTTTTTTGGTCATTTGCAATGCTGGATAGTCAATTACTGATATGTAGCACTGAAGTACAAGGAAGGAGGGTATTGCAACTCAGGAGACAAACTCACAATTACCACCTGTGGTAAGTAAGCAGAGTAGACAGGATGCTGCCAGGCAAGGCTAAGAGAAGAGCAATTTATCCTGGAACCAAAAGTTTTAAGAGAAATTGTCTATGATAGAGAAGGAAATAGAAAGGTGAGTATGGAGGAGGACAGAAGGAAAGGAAATGAGGGGGAAGAAAGAAAAAAGGAAAAGAAGGAAAGATGAGAAAGAAGGAGAGAGGTAGGGCAGGAAAGGAAGAGGGACAGAGAAATTAAAAAGAAAGTTCTATAGATACAATGCAAGGCAGATACATGTATCTGGTAGGAAATGTAATGTATTAGCCTGAAAGAAATAATAACTAGGATGATCATTTTAGAAAAGAAGTTGTTCTACAACAGAATGTAGTGTAAGGGTCTCTGAGGCTGAACAAACATCAACAGTACAATGTCCCTCCTCCTTCTCAAAGACAGTGCAAGTGATTCATTTAATCCACAAAAATAATTTCTATATTCCATGCATGAAACAGTGAACAAGAAGGATACAGTCTCTTCCTTAACTGTGTTTATATTTCAGACAGAGAGTGGGAAATATGAATTATTTATAATACTCCAGGCATTGTGCTATGTACTATGCATGCATTTTTTCATTTAATTATTAAAAGAACTCTATAATAATGGGGCTATTATTAAACCATTTTAAAGATGAGGAAAATGAGGCTTGAGGTGGCATTATTAGCCCTTGCTGTTAGCATCACTAAGGGAGCTCTGTGAGGCAAGAACCCAAAACCAAGGTTATGATCTACTTGACCCATAATGTGTACTAGTGATGAATACAGTTGACCCTTGAACAATCAGGATATAGGAGCGCTAACCCTTCGAGTAGTCAAAAATCCACACATAACTTTTGACTCCCCCCCAAACTTTACTAAGAGCCGACTATTAACTGGAACCTTTCCCAATAATATAAAGTCAATTAACACATATTTTGAATGTTATGTATATTATATACTGTATTCTTACAGCAAAGTAAACTGGAGAAAAGAAAATGTTATAAGATAATTTTAAGGAAGAGATATATTTATAGCACCATACTGTATTTATTGAAATAAATCTGCATATAAGTGGACCTATGCAGTTCAAACTTGTTGTTTAAGGGTCAACTGTACACATTTTTAAACTCCCAGTAATTCCAATATGCACACAATTTTGAAAATTTTGGCTTTGGCTGAGATTATAATTTACCTAAATTTATTTTATTCGTAAGTGGTAAGCCGGGACTCAAGACCCAAGTCTTTATGATATCACAGCTTATACACTTAATCCCTTGCTATGTCTTTAGGCTAACATCAAAAGATATCAAGAATAGTGCACTGTAGGTTGTTCATTGAAACACACGCCTCTTAATAGTCTAAGGATCCATGATGAGTTAGACTATTGAAAAAATATGCATCAGGAGAATGGTATTAAAAAAAAGATATAGATATAAGGATGATATATTTCTTCTGGTTTCTATGAAAAGTTTCAAAACAAATTAAGGCTAGCATTCTCACACAGTAACCTGCTTCCTTCATGTTGAAAAACTCCTGACACAAGAGACACTCTATGGTCACTACCCCTCTCCCCATCCAATTGGATATTGTAATTGAATACACTCAATGCTCTCTTTCATTCCTGGATGTTAAGTGAAAATTTCCAAAATATACATTTCCAAGTGGTTTTTAAGAAATCTCTGACTGGAATATATTACAGTAATCTAATGGTAATATAATACAAGTCCCAAAGTAATATTTAAAAATAAATAATTCCAATCTCTTTAGAAGAATATATTTGAAAATATCAAGACACAAGGCCATTTCTGTTATATAAAATAAAAGAGTAAAGTAGAGCTTAATGACACCTTACAGAAGCAAACCAGCAAAAAAGAATAGCATCCATTTTAAACAATGTCCTTTCTCTTCTTATTTTCTTCCATGTTTAAATTTGGCAAAGGTTTTGCCTTTGCCTCATTTTCTCATTAACCATAACATTAATAAATCTTCAGTAACTAATGGAAATTAGGGAGTCAGATTAGTCAGCTGGAAGACTTCTAATAATTCACTCATTCACTTCCTTCACTAAGGGGAGACAAATTCATTTTGCATGTGAACTTTGAGATGGAACTGCCATGTTGTTTGAGAGATGGTTAAAGACTTATATTTAGTTTATTTAATTTTTCATATTTCCCCTCAATCTTAAATTCATTTTCTCCCCAAATTCCACCTTACTTTCCATAATAACAAAAGAAATGTCAATAAAGTCCAATGATTTTTTTAAATTATTGTTTAATTTTTAGTATACAATTGACCCTTGAACAACACAGGTTTAAGTTGTGCAGGTCCACTTACATGCAGATTTTTTTTCAATACAGTACTGTAAATGTATTTTCTCTTCCTTATGATTTTTTAATACACTTTCTTTTCTCTAGCTTACTTTATTTGAAAAATATAATACATATTACATACAATATATGTATAAATCAACTAGTGTTATTGGTAAACACTGTGCCATCAGTAGTTAAGTTATGAAAGATTCAAAGTTATATATGGATTTTCAACCGCACAGGGGGTCAACATCCATAACCCTCAAGTTGTTCAAGGGTTAAATGTATATCATGTTACTATTAAATGGATTACTAATAAGGTAAGAAATTTACTTACTTTTGTGAATTTATTTCACACTTTAAAATAATATTTTGAAGATTATTTCTCACAGCAGATTGGACAAACAATGGATCTTCTTTCTACACTACACTGCCGTAAATGAGATAAAGGAGGAAAACCAAGTATAAAATCATAGGAATAAAGAGAATGGGAGAGAAGGTAACCAAAGAGATTCCAATAAAGCTTTGGAAAATTGAAAGGAGACAGAATAAGATGAATTTTAGTTAGGGAAAAATCTACTACTTAAGTCCTTAAAAGGGAGAAATCTAAAAGAAAAAATATTCATGGGACCCTGGACTTAAAGTTTCCATAATGAAGATGTAAGACATAGGCTGAAATTAGGATGGTGGGTTAACAGTCTGAACACAGAGAGGATGGACACCATGGTTCCAGCCTCTTGCCCTTGTGCTGGAGAACACATCCCTCCACCCCAAGGAAATGAAGTCCTTATTCTCAATAGAAATTAAAGAGGCTTTTGAAAACAAAGAACAAAAGAAAAAGCAGAAGGTGTAAGTGAGGCACAAGGCTGAAAAATGGGGAATTAACTGGAAGTATAAGAACCAAGTTCTGTTCACTGCAGAGGACTGCAGTTCCCGGAAAACTGGATTTCAGGCAAACATTGACCTAGAGACAGGGCCAGATTCATGGGTATGTATCTTCTGTCATCTCATGGGGACCCACACTTAAAAGGATCACATTTTATTTTAAAGCTCTGTGATTGCTGTCTTGAGATTCTTAATTTTCAACAAGGAGCTCTGCATTTTAGTTTGCATAAGGCATCACAAATTTTGCAGGGCTGCCCAGATAAATATTTGATAGAGAAGAAGAATGATTAAAGAGAGAAGCCCTCCAGCTATTGGCAAACCTGACTACAAACACTAAGAGTCTAATTATTTTTTTACTTCACTCTTATATATGAATAGATATCTAGAAATCAGCAGTGATTTGAGAAAGCTTATTACATGAAAGAGAAAAGAACACAAAGCAAAATATAAAAATGAAACCAGAGAAAAAAGAATACAGAGAAAAAAGAAAGACATCCTCATGCAAAGAAACTATAATGAATAACTCTGAAAGCTATAATATTGCACATGATAATGTAACAATGAATATTCATCAAAACTAATGAGCTTTTACAAATTAAAATATTATAACTAGAATGATAAATTCAATAAAAGCATTGAAAATAAATATGAAAAAATAAGAAGTTAAAATAAAATCAGGAAACAACGGAAAGTAGGGGGAAAAGATAAAAAAAGATGAGAGGAATATTCCAACAAATCCAATAGCTGACACTAGCATAATTAATAGAGAAGGAAGAAATGAGAGAGAAGAGCATTTCAAGGTATAATACAAACAAACTTTTCCACAACTAAAGCTCATGTGTATAAAGTCAATAGCTTATTGAGTAGTAAAATTAAAAAAGAAAAAAGATTCTAAGTAAATCAAATTTTAGGAGACCAGTTAATTAATGTCATTGCGTTAAATAGTGGGGTTTTCAGAGACTCTACTATTAAAAGTCTATCAGAGAGCACAACAAACCCACAAATAAGTGAAGGGAATACTCTAAGTGAAGACAAAGTAGTAACAAAACTGAATAGTCAATGAATATTCATGACTAAATATATAACACATGTGCACTGGAATACAGAATTTATGTAGGGGCAGAATAACAACAATACTAAAGATAGCAACTGAAATTGTGTACACTTTACCATTTTCAAGGAACAGCCACATCTGTTATTTTGCTATTTAAGATGCAATAAAAAATGTAAAGAGAAAAATAAGCTAATAATGTGACAATGGTTAAATGAACAGAGCCAAAGACAGTCAACATTCTTCTTTTGTTTCAATTATCTGGGTGTTTCAAGACAAAGGACTTCTATAAACTAAATTATTTGGATTATGTCTTTATATATACAAATTTATCAAGAGAATGTATAGTCATGTAGTCCCTTTACCAACTTAAAAGGCAAAGAAAAAAAATAATTTAAAAGACATGAAAGCCCTCTAATGTTTTGCTAAATTACTTACCTTTTTTTTTAATTTGAATCCTAAATTATTAATCTCCTCCAATCTACGAAGGTCTTCAATACAATCTCCAGCCATTTCAACAGTATTTTATGATATCCCCCCCCAAAACGGTATAAAATTGCTTCACTCTCAGTCACAGCATTTGGGAAAGTCTTTGCCATATGATTTCTGTCATCCTCTATAGGCTTCATTTGCATGAATTAAACTGAATGAGACATTTCATATTTTTAAAGTGAATTTAAACCAAGTAAGTGGAGTGGAATGAAATTCTTCTTTCTCTTCAATTTTCCATTTCGTTCTCGGCTATGAAAAATCAGGTGGCCTGTTGTGCACTTTGCTGTTTTCCAATTGAGGACATCAAGCTGTTCAGCAACATGCAAATGAAACTCCCCTCAGGATTGTGTTTTCCTGCTCTTGTTTCAAGAAAGGTAACAATGAAAGTTTAATGTAAAGCCTTGTCACTGAAATGTCAGGAAATTCCTATTTTCCTTCCTCACAAATTTCTGGATATGTTTGAAACCAGAATAAATTTCACTTATAAGAAAATTATTAAAAATTCCAGCTGCAAAACTGAAGACAGAGAAGAATCCCGACTCCATTCAAAAATCAAGAAAAGTGGGGCGCCTGGGTGGCTCAGTCGTTTAGCGTCTGCCTTCGGCTCAGGTCGTGATCCCAGGGTCCTGGGATCGAGCCCTGCATCGGGCTCCCTACTCAGCGGGGAGCCTGCTTCTCCCTCTCCCACACCCCCTGCTTGTGTTCCTGCTCTCACTGTGTCTCTCTCTATCAAATAAATAAATAAAATCTTTAAAAAAAATCAAGAAAAGTGAATTCAACTCTTTTGTTTTAATATTTATCAAAATCATATTCTTAAAGTCCTCCCCATTACTCACCTACCACCAGAATCAAGGAAATAATGAAATAGGAGTTTAAGGTTCTAGGAATAGAACTCACTTTTTATTTTAATAGCACCTGAAAACAATCTTTAATTTGTGGTTTTTCATTTCAAAAGCCTTTGTCAAGGTCCAAGACAGGAAAGAGAGGGAAGACAGAATGCCTACCCAGAATTCCTTCTGTCCTACCATACCTGTGCCAGCTAAATTCTCAAAGTGAAGGATGGGCAAAACCAGAAAGCACCAGGGAACTTATCTATGACCTAAGGGCCATTTAAGTCCCACAGAGGTCTCTGGACAATAACATTATGAAGATTAGCAAGTGGTTTCTAGCCAGATCTACTTTGTACAGTTTCAGAGCCTTTCTGTGCCCACCTGAAAATGGTAGAGGCAAGATGGACAATCAAGATCATGGAGGGGTTTCACAGATAGAACAGCCCACCATATGCAAAGTAGCATAGGTCATACAACAGAAGACTAACATGAATAGTACAGCGTCTTGAAATGAATTGTTTGTATCTGTCAACTTCTAGCAGCACTATCCAACTTCGCTATAAACAGGCATGGTTATATCAAGATTCATAAGGTAGAGTCAAGTATAATAAAATATTTTTTACCATTTTACTTAGGAATGTAAAATTAATGATACTTATGCATGATATGAAAAGATGAGCAGTGTCTAAAAATTACTATGCAATTATTCTTTTATTTTTTAACTTATACTGAGTAGATAATGGAGGCTATAACATGCCAGAAAACCTCCCTCATCACATTACAAAAAAAGTAAACACATAACATAAAGTAATATCATGTACAGTAATTTATGCTCAAACCACAATAGTTATGGTCAGGAAAAATATGAAATAAAAATATATTGAGATAGAACAAACTATGCATATACACATATATACAAAAACTCCAAACTCTTCTGAAGGTATAAACATTGAGAACTCATGAAATAGATCATATTACACAAGTTCTTTTCTAAAAAGTATTAAGATAGATTGCCTAAATTCATTAATCAGTTAATGTTAAGTACTATTCCACTCATAAAGAAGGATGATTGAGTTTTTGAAAAAGCATATAGAAGTGGAGATCTTTTGGGGCCACCAGAGTCCTGATGTAATATATTGGGAGAAGTCTCATGAATCTCTTCTCTTTAATACTCCACCACATCCTAATACGGTGCCACTCATTCTAACTCAGTGCTGCTACAGTTATGACGTAGAGAATGAATGTTACTCTTGTTGTTGTTTTGTTTTGTTTTTTATTTGAATTCCAGTATAGTTAACATACAGTGTTATATTAGTTTCAGGTGTACAATATAGTGATTCAACACTTCAATACTGAATGCTACTACTTGTACTCTCAGGCAAATCATTTCATTTATCTTAATCTCTGTTAAATGGGAATACAGTAATTCCCAGTTATACATCATCTTGTTGAAGATAGAATGAAATATAAATGGTGAAAATACGTTACAGAAAACCTACCACCAAGCAGATAATGGAAAAAAAATCATTGAGTTTAAACCTGTTGTAACTTCCTGTGAAATTCAAAGGTAAAATAGGAAGGTAACATTTACAAGTCTAACAATAGACTAGTAATTGGGAGGTAATCAACAAGTGGTAGTCTTTACTATAATGTTTATCTTATTTTTAAAAGACATGATCACTGCCTTCCATTAATGAGGAACAGGAAGTATTCATGCTTGGAAAATTAATGAAAATTAATAGGTAATAAATAGTACTTAAAAAGTACCCACACTATAGAAATTTAGAGGAAAAAAACTTCAGTTCGAGTTGGAATAATCAAAGTAAGCTTCACAAGGATGTGCTATTCCAGCATAATAGCTATCAACCTCAGAGCATTTAATGTGTTCCAAATGTGGCTTCCATTACTAACCATAGTTACCCAGACTGAAATCCTGGGTAAGATTTATTTATTTGTTTTTTTTGGGGGGGGTAGAGAAGAAGGGGGAGAGGGAGAGAGAGTCTTCAGCAGACTGCACTGAGTGCAGAGCCCAACGCCAGGCTCCATCTTATGACCCTGAGATCCAAGAGCAGGGCATTTAACTGACTGTGCCACCCAGGTGACCCTAAAATCCTGAATTAAAAAAAAACACTATTCCATACAGATCATTTTTATCTGAGTCTATAAAACTTACAGCTACTGAGTGGTTTCTATGTGTCTACATGGGATGTGTCTCAAAAGTTTTTAATGAGTTTCTCATTTTATGTTACTGCACAAATGAAACCAAATAGAAACCAAAGCCGAATATGGGCAGATGGTGTGAGTGCTGAGAAGCTAAGCACCAGAGAAAGCATTTCTTGAATTAATCAAGTTCTGTCAGAAGAAGTGAAAAATGTTTCATTTACTTCCAACTATGAGCTCATCCTTTGAGGTACTGACTTGAAAGTGTAACCTTTTGTCTAACATTTATCTTCAATTTGCCTTTTGTCTGCCTTCAAATATATTATTAGTTATTATTCTTTTCCAGATACAATATAATTAAGTTGGGAGTCATATCATATTTGAAAGTATTGACTGTTATTAATACTTCTTCTTAATATATATTACTCTCAATAGTCACCAAATTTCAATGTGTACAAATTCATGCTCACTGAAAGGAATAAATAAAGTTTACACTTTACTCAAAATCTTAATCTATTTGACTCTCAGCCTAAGTACCAAAATGTATTATGTAAAACTGCTACTGTTATTATTCGTGCAAACATTTTCTGGAGTTGGTATATTATGAAATCTTCATTCAGGAACATAAAATGACTCCCTTTTCTATGAATTTCCAGGTAAAATGAGTCCATGAATATAAAAGAAAAATTTTGATCTGCCCTTTGAAATCAGATATGCTAAATACACATTCCTCAGAATATGAAAGTTTTTATGGAGTCAGGAAAGATAAGGAAGATGTGGTGGGGACCTCCACCCTTTACCAGTTCCCTGTTTCTAGCTGTGTAGGGGCGATCCCTTGACTGCTAACCGGTGCAGTCCCCACCTTTAAAGATCTCTCTGTGAGAAATTACACGAAAAGTCAAATTCTACATAAAGTCCCGCTTTTATGCAAAGACCTATCTCCATTTGCTCTCAATATCCAGTAGCTATCTGCTGGAGAGGAAGTTTATCCTGGAGCATTCTTTGAAAGAAAGGTCCACCTAGCCAATTAAACTTTAGTCGTATCTTATATCCTTATCTAGAGAAATCTATCTTAAAAGCTACCATAGAGCAGCGCCTGGCTGACGCTATCATTTAAGCGTCCAGCTCTTGGTTTCTGCTCAGGTCATGATCTTAGGGTCCTGGGATCAAGCTCTTGTCAGGCTCTGCATTCAGTGGGGAGTCTGCTTGAGATTCTCTCTCCCTCTCCTTCTGCCCCTCTCACTTGTGCTCTCTCTCGCTCCCTCTAAAATAAATGGATAAATCTTAAAAAAAAAAAAAAGCTACCATAGGAGAGTTTATAAGCTTCTGGCTCTGAAATCATACCAAGCTGGGTATGGGGGGATTCCCAACTGACCTTGCATTGAATGAGTTACATAATCATTGTGTGTCATTCCTCCATGTTTTTATCCCAAAAATAAGTACAATCATAAAAGGCACCCAATAATATTACAATTAAGAAAATGCATGTAAAGTGGTTAATGTAAGCTACCTCATAGGGTAACAACTCAATATTAGCTATTATTTTAATGTATTAATATTATATGATTATATTATAATCTTATCTCTATAGTTGTGCATTGTAAAAATTTCAGTCAAAATATTTGCCATAATGTGTAGTCACTGACATAAGAAATATTACTATCCCCCGTCTCAGATTTAGAAAGGTGAAATTTGGTTACGGTCTAGCCGTCACTTATCACAGAAATTACTTACTAGAGTTCTTCCATGAACATTTTTTTTTCTTCTATAAATGAGGGAGCTTGATTTCTCATGACATTTATCTTGGCAGTCATGAAGTACAACTCTGATCTTGTCATAAAGGATGTTGTAGAGGTAAACCTGAAAACTATAGGACTAGAAAGAAAGGAAAGGAAAATAAAAAGGAAACAAAAAAGACTAATTTAAAAAATTGTTAGAAATGAAGAAGGATAATCTTATGTTCTAAAAGAAGACTGTTTACTAAAAGCTAAAATATGGCTGCAATATGGCAATTCCTAAAAAAGAACACTGAATACTTTACCAAATATGTATAGCTACATTTATTCACCATTTAAAATTTGATCAAATAGTAATTATTCTTATAATAGTGAATAACATTAAAGGGGTGCCTGGATGGCTCAGTCAGTTAAGCATCTGACTCTTGATTTTGGCTCAGATCATGATCTCAGAGTCATGAGATCGAGCCCCGTGTCAGGCTCCATGCTGGGTGTGAATCCTGCTTAAGAGTCTCTCTTTTGAGGTGCCTGGGTGGCACAGTTGGTTAAGCCTCTGACTCTTGGCCCAGGTTATCTCAGGGTTGCAGGATCAAGCAGGCATTGAGCCCCATATAGGCTCTGCAATCAGAAGGGAGTCTGTTTAAAAGACTCTCTTCCTCTCCCTCTGCCCCCTCCCCCCCATGCTTACTCACTCACTCTCCTTCTCAAATAAATAAATAAATCTTTTTAAAAAATTCTTTCTCTCCTTCTCCTCCTATCCACCACTAGTTTGCTCTCTCTTTTTAAGAAAAAAAATTAAGTTAAATTAAAAATATAAAAAAGTATCATGTATCATAAAATATATAAAATAGTGTACTTATGTAAGTGAAAGATGAAGATGACTAATTATATAATTATATCACATTTTACTATTAAATGTTAGACTAATATATATATACTACATATATATATATATACCAACACATATATATTAAAATAGTAGCAGTCTTTGCAATTTCATCAATACTACCATATGACAAAAAAAATGTAACAGTGAAATTAGAGCATCATATGTATTTCAGTATGCAGTTGTTGTATATATTTATTGTTGTATCTTATACTCTTCCTCTTGGGGAATTTCTCATGGTCTATCTTTATTAAATGAGCAAATACTAGTGATTAAGAGTAGAGAATCTGGGACAACTTCCTAATTGCTAACAGTGTAATTTTAGATAAATCATTTAAATACTCTGGTCTTCATCGGTAAAGTAAGGAAAAAAATAATGACTCTTTAAATGAGATAATAAAGTGCTTGGTACACTGCCTAACACAAGAAAAGGGTTATTGTCACCATAATCATCAACATCACCAGTTCTGTGAAGGTACAAATGGTGTTGCTTGAAGGCCCTATAATCCACTGAAGAAGCATTAGTGAGATTTAGATGATGATATCACTAGTTCACTGCTTATTAAATATTACTGTTTTATTCTGCTTCAATTCCCACAGATTTTGTACTAATGACAGTTTTATTTGAAAGCCCTGTTACCAAAGTAATTTAGTTCATTTGAGAGATTTCTCCTAAAGCTTACAATATATTATTTATAGAAACATTAATTATGGGTATTAAAGAGGGCACGCATTGAATGGAGCACTGGGTGTTATACGCAAACAATGAATCATGGAACACTACATCAAAAACTAATGATGTAATATCTGGTGATTAACATAACATAATAAAATAAAATTTAAAAAAAGAAACAATTATACTTTAAGTTTTTAAGGTGCATTTGTTAGAGCAACCATAACAGAGTATCACAAAAGTGGCTTAATCAACAAATTTATTTTATCACAGTTCTGGAGCCATAAGTCTGAAGTCAAGGGATCACTAGGTTTGGTTTCTCTGAGGCCTCTCTCCCTGAATTGTAGATGGCCATCTTCTACTTGTGTCCTCACATGATCTTCTCTCTGTCACTGTCTTAATTTCCTCTTTTTATAAGGACATCAATCATATTGGAATAGGGGCCACCCCAAATTAAATATAGTTAATATTTAATTCATGAAAAACCACAGTTTAATTCCTTGTAGTTAAATTTCATTCTGTATTTTATGCTTGTATTTTTTCCTTTCTTAGGACTTAGTCTTGGCTTTAATCTTTTATAGCATCCATATGATGACATTCTTTTATCAATCATAACCAATTATTTTGAGATTAGCCATTCTTTTATGGAAATCTCTTTAATAGAAACAAACTTGACTTTTCACTTCTTTCTTTATTACAAATATACTTAATCATAAGCCAGTTTTTCTTCCTAAATGAAATCTATTGCAACTTTCAAGAAATACTCAGTTTTCAGAACATGATAAACATCCTTAGACATCTCTAAGTTTTAAAATGATTGGCAAAGGTTGGCATTTCATGTGTCCCTATATTATCTTCTATTTCATTAGATATGTGACATATGGCCAGAATTATTTGTATCCCAATCATAAGCTTAAGTGCCTAATTTTTAATTTTATGTATATACTTTGTAAGAGCAAGTTCAAGAAGAATGTGTACTGAGGTATATCCTTTTTTTTTTTAAAGCCAACAGAGACTGGAAATGCATTATAAATATATTGGATTTATATTAAATTGGATAACCACAGTATTGGTTAAGTTCTATTTTTATTGTTTAAAAAGACATAGAATATAGTAAGTAATGGGCAGGGCTGACCAAAAGGAGGGTGAATGTGCAAACTGTGCAAGGTCTCCAATTCTCTGAGGGCATCTATCTTAAATTCTCAATATATATTAGTGGGATTATATATACAATCTTTTTATTTGTGTTTGTTACATATTATTTGTAATATATAAACATTCACAATGTTGTGGCAATTTAATAGTTTTTTTTAAAGATTTTATTTATTTATTTGAGAGAGGGAATGAGATAGAGAAAGAATGAGGGGGGGAGGGTCAGAGGGAGAAGCAGACTCCCTGCTGAGCAGGGAGCTCGATGCGGGACTCGATCCCGGAACTCCAGGATCATGACCTGAGCCGAAGGCAGTCGCCCAATCAACTGAACCATCCAGGCGCCCACAATTTAATAGTTTTTAAATATGTCAAGCACCTCAAAATGTGGGAAATTATCCAGAATTATTCTTATTCCTGTAATGTACTCATGTTAGGGGTATGTATGTTTTAAGTGTACAAGAGAAGCAAGAAGTCCAGTAAAAGATTTTAGAACATCACTGTGGGTTGCAGCAGCTTGCAAGATTGGAATGTTAGCCAGCTTCAGGATGTCTGAAAGCAATGCATTTGTTTCAAAAATTATTTCACACAAGCAATAGAAAATCTTGGTCTAGTATTATTATTTCTCTTGGATATTATAAGCCTTAAAATATTTAAAAATCTATGATGAAATAGTAATTTTTCACATTTAAAACTTGTTTTTAAAAAAGAAAAAACTGTTAAAGAATTGCAGAATTGTAGAATTGACAAAAAACAGCATAAACATTTTTTTTTAATCAACCTCATTCCATGGATAAGGGTGCTGAGGCATATTCATTCAAACAGCATGTAGTGCATGTGAGCTATTAAATACCACCTCATTTCTAAGCATGTGTGGATTTGGTTCCCACTTCTGCTTGTAGCCTACACTCTCTGTCCTCACTCATTTGAACCATCCCAACCCTCAACTGTTAGGTTACATCCTATTCTTTGTTTAAGATTCAGTTTGACACCACTTGGTATATTGTAGTATGAGGTAAAGATAATGAATTGATAAGATTAATGGTTAAACAAAAAAATAAATAAACTTAACCATGCATAGCGGAATCCATGCTTCATAGTTTCATATAAAATGGAATAATCAGTGTGTTCTCTATCATCAAAATTTAGCTTGATTTCATTAAGTAATTAATTTCACAGTAAATGTTCATTATCACCTACTATTTGCTATATGCTATACACCATGCTAGAAGTTGAGGAAATATTTTTGTTTATAATAAGAATAAAGGAGAACTAAAGCAAACAATAATTGAGTTCAAAATAAATTAGCGACTCAATATGAGGAACACTTTTTACTTATTAATATTGTATTAAAATCTTGTTATTCAATCAACCCCACCTCAATTTTTCTTCATGTGGATTTAAGAAATTTTGACATCAAAAGACTTAGTATGATGGATTACACCAGCAAGAAAGGATTGCTCTCTGTAATGCTCTATTGCTGGGCCATTAAAATTTCTGGGCCATTAAAAGTCTTTTATTGTAATATTGAACATTTATAAGAGAAGGATGTGGTACAATTTAAAGGTTAAATAAGAACAGCTCCAGTAATTATAGCAATAATAAGACTATCAATATCAATATTTACCAAGTACTTACTTAGTGTAAAAAAATAAGGTAATAAAAGTATAGGAATTATCTCATTTGATAATAACCTAGCTTCTTATTTCATATTTAGAAATTAATTTTACACTTGCACACACACATATATATAGAAAAGCCATGTTCATTTTGCTTTCTGTTTGCCATATCACCATTTTCTTCCTTATATATACTTTTGTTATAAAAAATATTTTTTTAATATTTTATTTATTTATTTGAGAGGGGGAATGAGATAGAGAGAGCATGAGAGGGGGTAGGGTCAGAGGGAGAAGCAGACTCCCTGCCAAGCAGGGAGCCCAACGCGGGACTTGATCCCGGAACTCCAGGATCGTGACCTGAGCCGAAGGCAGTCACCCAACCAACTGAGCCACCCAGGTGCCCATAAAAAATATGTTTAAGTAGTTTAAATATTACATTTTCTAAATACATTATCTCTGTCTTACAATTAGACATTATTAACAAGATGCATAGAGGAATCTAATGGCATTCAATCAAATCATATATCTCACTGAAAGTGAGGGAAAGGTCATCAAAAAAGTCTCTAAATTGACATTTTCACTGCTAATGGCATTACCTGGAAAGAATAACAATATAGTAACTTTCTTCTTACATAATGAATACAAAAAATATATCCAGGTATAAGGGTGCTGAGAAAGAAAATGCTATAATTTGTATAATTGCTATTATTTGCATTGCTTTAAAATGAACAATCACTTAATCACTAAATAAAGTTAAAATATTAATTCCACTTAAGAGAGAAGGAAAGAAGACCCAAGTGTTTGTGAGAAGGTGTGCTATGATTTTTTTCTTCTGGAAAATTTTGAAATAAACTTCAAACTTATTTTGCTTTATGTTAGTCAATGTAGTAATGTTAATGAATGCATCTTGTTCATTCATTCAGTTTATTCATTCAACAAGTTTTTATTATCTGCCAGATCCATGGCAAGAGATACATACTACGGTGAGCAAGACACAACCGTCCTCATTCAAACAGCCTATTGTCTAGTAAGGTTAGCTAAGCATGAATCAAATACCAAAATAAACATAAAATTATAAATATGACAAGTGTTCTGAATGAGAGATACATGGCACAATGGAAAATATAAAATAGGAGAATGTTATCTGGTCTGCATAGTTAGGCAAGCCTTCCCTAAGGAAGTGGTTTTTGAATTTCAATTTGCAGATTGTGTTTTCCAGGTAAAAAGAATGGTTACAGTTTTTCTCCCAAGAAGAACTGGAATATGAAAAGGCTTATGACTCCAGGAACCTGATTATTAACCTGTAGGCTACATTAAAGATTTAGATTATTAAAAACAAAGGGAAACAATGGAAGTGCTTTATGAATATAATCAGATTTCTGATTTCATAAAAACACTCTAAGGGAAACAAGACTGTTGAAGGTAGACCAGTTAGAAGATAGGAAGCTAGATGGTGAGAATAAATTTCAAGAGAAGTAGACAGAATCAAGATGACTTAGGAGGTAAAATTCACATGGTGATAGAGTTGTATATGCAATAGTATGATTGAAATGTTGGAGTTGATTCCTGGGTTTTCTGGCCACCTAACTCAGGGTGGTTTTGTGGCATGCAAGAGGAACATTGCATAGTGATGGGGTGGGGGGAGAGGGAAATGCTAAATGTGTGCACAACTAATAACAGAGCTTCAAAATATACAAAATCAAAATTTAAAAGGAGAAATAGAGAAATCTACAATGATGTGAAAGGTAGAGAATTTAACACTGTTTTGGTTTGTTTTTAAATATTTGAACAAGTAGGCAAAAACTCTTTAAGGATATACAATTTTGGGACAAAAGAAAATCCCTGAAGATAAGGAGAGCATTTTTGGTGTAGTGATCTTGTCAGAAATCAGCCCATGGCTTCTTTAAATAATTTAGTGATACCTGATTATCTAAAAGATCTCCACTTATTTTCATTTTCTGTGTCCTAATCTTCTACTATTTTGCTACATTTAAGATAGAAGACAACTTTGAAAATTCCTGGAATTACAAGAGAATACTAGTTATCCCAAGAGCCTGGGACACAAAAAAAGTTAACT